>NW_028270144.1:130949504-131079021 GCF_037043375.1 Chiloscyllium plagiosum | reverse complement strand
CTCATACCACCACAATACCACCAACACCACCACACCCACCACCCCACACCCTCACCCACCCCCACACCCCCCACCCACCCACCACCCCCACCCTCACCCCCCCACACCCACCACCCCACCCACCCACCCACACCCCACCACCCCACACCCACCCCACACCCCACCACCCCCCACCCTCACACCCCACACCACCAACCCCCCACCCCACCCCACACCCCCACCCCACCACCCCCACCCCCACACCCACCACCCCACACCCCCACCACCCACCCCCACACCCACCACACCCCACACCCACCCCCCCACACCCCACACCCCCCACCCACACCCACCACCCCACACCCCACACCCCCCACACCACCACCCCCACCCACACCCACACCCCACACCCCACCCACCCCCACCACACCCCACACCCCCATCACCCCCACACCCCACCCACACCCACCACACCACCACCCCCACACCACCCACACCCACCACCCACCCCCACCACCCCCACCACACACCACCCACACCCCACACCCCACACCCACACCCCACACCACCACCCACCACCACACCCCCCACACCCCCACCACCCCACCACCCACCCACCACCACCCCACACCCCCACCCACCACCCCCCCCCACCCCACACCCCACACCCCACCACCCCCACCACCCACCACCCCACCACCCCACACACCACACCCCCACCCCACCCCACACACACCCACACCCACCACCCACCCACACACCCCACACCCACCACACCCCCCACACCCCACCACCCCACACCCACCACACCCACCACCCCACACCCCACACCCCACACCCCCACACCACCCACCCCACACCCCACCCACCCCACCACCCCACACACCCACACCCCCACTCCCCACACCCACCCCCACACCCCACACCCCCACCACCCCACCCCACACCCCACCACCCCCCCCACACCCCCACACCCCACCACCCACACCCCACACCCCACACCCCACCACCCCACACCCCAACACCCCACCACCCCACACCCACACCCCACACCCCACAACCCCCACCACCCCACACCCACCACACCCCCACCACCCCCACACCCTCCACACCCACACCCCACCACCCCACACCCCACACCCCACATCCCCACCCCACACCACTCCCACACCCACACCCCACACCCCCACACCTCCACACCCCACACCCCACACCCCACACCCCACACCCCACACCCCCCCACTCCCAACCCCACACTCCACACCACCCACCACCCCACCACCCCCACACCACCCCCACACCCACCACTCCACACCCCCACCCCCACCCCACTCACCCCACCACCCCACCCACACCCACACCCCCACACCCCACACTCCCACACCCCACACCCCACATCACCCCACCACCCCACCAACCCCACACCCCCACCACCCCACCACACCCACACCCCACACCCCACCACCCACCACCCACACCCCACCACCCCACACCCCACACCCCCACACCCACCCGCACATCCCCCCACCCACCCCACACACCCCCACACCCCACATCCCACACCCCACCACCCCCACACCCCACACCCCCACATCCACCCCACACCCCCACACCCACACCCACACCCCCTCCCCACACCCCCCACACCCCACCACCCCCCCACCACCCCACACCCCCACACCCCACCACCCCCCACCACCCCACACACCCCACACCCCACCACCCCACACCCCCCACACCCCCACACCCCCCACCCACCACCCCACACCCCCACACCCCCCACACCCACACCCCATACCCACCACCCCACACCTCCACAACCCCACACCCCCACACCCCACCTCCCCACATCTCCGCACCCCACCACCTCACCACCCCACACCCCCACCACCCCACCCCCCAGAGCCTTACCCTGGGGACACACACCCGCCCACCCCTTGGACCCTTACCCTGGGGCCCACACCCACCCACACCCTGGAGCCTTACCCTGGGGGCACACACCCATCCACCCCCTGGACCCTTACCCTGGGAGCACACACCCATGCCCAACCACATCCCCCTCGGGTGTTGTCTGAGTGACCCCCCCCACCCCATCCCAGTCCCACAAGGATCTGGTGAGCACCTCCCCAAGGACACTGCCTCTGATTGGACAGCAGCTCTTTACAGACGGAGAGCTGACGGTGCTTCCCTTTGGCATGGGCTCTGAAAGGGTTAATATTGAGGAGCGTCTTTAGCACTGCCCACTGTCATGGCGTCCGACTGATATTGGGGTGGGGTGGGGTTGGGTGGGGAGGGGAGGGGAGGGTGGGGGGAGGTGTGTAGAGCAGCCTGGGGGTCCTGAGGGAGTGGGACAGAATATCGAGCCCCTCCTCAATGTTTCTGTTCCAGAATCAGTCAGATCCATGTCACAGAGAACTGCCATTCAGCCCTTCAGGCCTGCTCCCCCATTCAGTATGATCATAGCCCCTCCACCCCCTCCTTATCTCTGTCACCCCCTCCAGCCCCTACACCCCCTCCCTAACTCTGTAACCCCCTCCAGCCCCTACACCCCCTCCCTAACTCTGTAACTCCCTCCAGCCCCTACACCCCCTCCCTAACTCTGTAACCCCCAGCAGACCCTACACCCCCTCCCTAACTCTGTAATCCCCAGCAGACCATACACCCCCTCCCTATCTCTGTCACCTCCTGTGGCCACTCTCTCCCCCCACCGTCTCCAGCCCCCTTCCCATCTCCATGATGCTGCCCACTCCCTGATCACTGTCTGTCCTTGTGGAGGGAGCTCTGTCTTTGTACAGAGAGTGATCCCTTGTGTGGAGAGGAGTGCGGAGAGGAGTCTGGGCGCACTCTCCTGGGGATCAGCACTGATGTCAGGGATGTGTGTTCTCTGGTGACAGTTACATTACTATTCACTAATGTCCCTCTGAAGCAGCGGGGTGACTGATGGACAGGAATGTCTGTCCTCGTCCTGTATGTGACCCCAAACCCACAGAAATGTGGCAGATCATTCACTGCCCTCTGAAATGGGCAAAGGAGCCACTTTGTTTCATCAAATCAGGGTCTCGATGGTTTTGGGAGATTCTGCTGACATTAAGCCGCCCAGTTCACCGATTCTCCACAAACAGGAGCATGTCACTGAGTCACCAACCAACCCAATGCAGGAGACACTCTGACGGAGGCTAAGAAACAGTGTCACTGGGCTCCCGTCATTAACAAGTCCAGAACCACCGTTTTTATTGTGACCAAAGTGATTTTCTCAACCAATGACTGAAACAAGGAAACATTCATTCCAATTTTATTACTGTCCAACTGAAACTTTACTCCTTTACAAATGTCCAACCCCAATACACAAACACTCACACACATTCACACTCACACTCAAGTCACCCACTTTCTCTCTCACACACGCACACACTCACTCACATAGACACACTCACTCACGCGCACACATACACACTCACGCACACAATCACTCACTCACATATACACACACACTCACACACACATTCATTCACTCACACACACACACTCACTCACTTGCACACACATACATACACACACCTACACACGCACACACACTCATTCACTCACACACACACACTCACTCACACATATATATACACACCTACACAGACACAGACACACACTCATTCACTCACACACACACACACTCTCACACACACACACACTCACCCATTCACTCATACATACACACACACACTCACTCACATACACATACCTACACACATACACACTCATTCTCACACACACACTCACTTGCTCACATACACACATACACACACACATTTACACTGAGTGGAGAAATAACAATTCAGGGTGACACGGTTCTGTCACTCCTGCCCCACATCACAGACTCTGATCAGTTGATCCCAACCCTTTGGATTCTGTGATGACACCTTGGCAGCGACGGTGAGTGTTTAATTCATTGGTTGATTGGACCTGGGGCCATTCTTTCTGATGTGGGATTTGAAATGACTTCTTTTATTGTGTCTGAATGTATTCGACCTTTTCTCTGACAGGGAATTAAAGAAAGCAACTTTACAAAGGAAATGGGAGAGCGAGAGTGTGTGAAAGAGAGAGAGGAAAACAAAGGACAGAGATTTCTGGAGACATTCAGCAGGTCTGACAGCATCTGTGGAGACAGAAACAGAGTTGATGTTTTGAGTCAATATGTCTCTTTTTCAGAACAAGGGGGTCATACTAGATTTGAAATATTCCCTCTGTTTCTTTCCCCACAGAAACTGCCAGATCTGCTGAGTTTCCCCAGAGTTCTCTGTCTCTGTTTCAGATTTCCAGCATCAGCATCTCCTACTCCTGTTTGTCTGTCCCTGAGCTAAGCAGGAGTTTGGCCAATCAGAGAGTTGTTACTATGCTGAGTCCCCCCCAGGCTCCACAAGAAATGATGAGTCAAGATTAGAGTGGTGCTGGGAAAGCACAGCAGGCCAGGCAGCATCCGAGAAGTAGGAAAATCGACGTTTCGGGCAAGAGCCCTTCATCAGGAATAGTCCTCACTTTCGCCGAGTCCACAAGAAATGATGCCAGTTTACCTGTATTCAACATTCTCAGAAAGTGACACCATCTTGTAGGCATGATGAAGAGTCATCTAGACTCGGAACGTTATCTTGCTCTCTCTCTCCGTGGATGCTGACTGACCTGCTGTGATCTCCAACATTTGGTTGTTTTCTGTACAGATTCCAGCCTCTGCAGTGACTTGCTGCTGCATTAGATTCATTCTTTGCTGCAAACAACTGCTCCCAAATTCTCCTCTTTGGAAAAACAATGATCCCAACACACAACGATATGGACCTTACATCGGAATACAGCTGCTCAGTACTAATCATCACTGTCACTGACGGAATATAAAAGGGGGACCCAGGAGAAGGAGATGACTGATACTGAGGTCAGGGATGAGTCTGGGAATACTCGAGAGAATATCAATACATTCAAGGAGGAAGTTTTGGGAATCCTACACTGATTAAACTGGATCTATCCCAGGTTACTGCGAGAGGCACAGGGAAGAAATAGCTGGGTCATTAGCAAATATCTTCACATCCTCTTTGACCACAGGAAAGGTTCTAGAGGTCTGGAGATTAGCCAGTATTTTTCGTTGTTTAAGAAAGGAACCAGAGAGAATCCACAAAATTACAGGCCGGTGACCCTGACTTCTGTGACCAGGCCAGGTTTGTATCTAGCCAGCCCAACTTGAATTCCATGTGATTTTAGTTTTTGTATCTAATTATCTTTGTTACCTCTTTGAAAAATTAAATCAGATAGTGAGACATGACCTTCCCTGTACAAAACCATGCTGCCTGTCAGTAACTTGTCCATGTCCTTTCACATGTGCATATACCTTGCCCCTCAGTATCGTCTCCAAGTGCTTCCCCACCAACCAGACTGAATTCATAAGCGCAGAACTGTGGATGTAGTTTATATGGATATTTGATAAAGTCCCACAAAACAGATTGGTACAAAAACTAAAATCACATGGGATTCAAGGTGGGCTTGCTAGATACAAACCTGGCTTGGTCACAGAAGAGGCCAAGCGGTAGAAGGGTGTTTTTCAGAATGGAGACTGGTAATATGGCGTTTCACAGGGATGGGTCTTAGGTTCTCTGTTGTTTGTAGGGTATATAAATGATCTGGAGCAAAATATTGGTGGTCTGATTAGTAAGTTTGCAAATGATACAAAGATTGGTAGAGTTGTTGATAATGCTGATGATTGTGAAAGGATACAACAGGATATAGATAGATTGGAGACTTGGCCACAGAAATGGCAAATGAGTTTAATCCAGCCAAATGCAAGATGATGCATTACGGAGGATCAAATGTAGGTGTGAATTATACTGTAAAAGGTACAACCCTTAAGGACGTTAACACATAGACAGATCTGGGCATGCAGGTCCACTGTTCCCTCCAACTGGGAACACAGGTGCCCAAGGTGATTAAGTGCACAAATGGCATGCTTGCCTTCATCAGCTGGGGCATGGAGTACAAGAGTTGGTGAACCATGTTGCAGCTATATAAAACCCTTGTTAGGCAACATTTGGAGTACTGTGCGCAGTTTTGGTCACCACACTACCAGAAACACGTGGAAGCTTTGGAGAGAGTGCAGAGAAGGCTCTCGAGGATGTTGCCTGATCAAGGTTATTGGCTATGAGGAAAGGTTAAAAAGACTAGGATTGTTTTTACTGGAAAGACAGCAGCTGAGAGGAGACCTGATAGAGGTTTACAGAATTACGAGGCATCAACAGGATGGATAGTCAGAGGCTTTCTCTCAGGGTTGAAGTTTCAATTACAAGGGGGACACAAGTTCAAGGTGAGAGGGGGAATGTTCAAGGGAGATGTGCGAGGGAAGTTTTTCATGCAGAGAGTGGTAGGAGTCTGGAACACATTGCCAGAAGAGGTGATGGAAGCAGGCACATTGGTGACATTTAAGGGGCATCTGGATGGTTATATGAATAGGGAGGAAATAGAGGGATATGGACCAAACAAGGGCAGAAGGTTTGTTTTTTAGTTGAGATAGGGTCTGATGATCAAGGACAGGCTTGGAGGGCTGAAGGGCCTGCTCCTAAGCAGTACTTCTCTTCTGTTCTTTGGGAGGAGATGAAAGCTGTGATCCTCAGGAATGGTCTTCAATCCTGCACAACACGGGACAATGGTCCCGCCAGATGGATTGTCTGATGTTTGGATTCAGTGCTGTATCATTTCAGGGTCTGTCTCCCTCTCTCTGATCAGCACTTGGGAAAGAGCTCTCTCCCAACCCATCAAACACGCTGTCACATTTTATAATGCTTTTCTCAAATGCAATACCATTTAAAACAACATAGAAGGTGGAAAGATCAAAGAATAAATAGCAGCTCAGTGAGATCACAGCTATTACTCTGTCTGTGTATCACAGGCCTGCGAAAATTATGATGGTTTTAGCTAAAAGCAGTTCAGGAGGTTTATCGTTGCTGAGTAGGATGTGGGCAGTCTTCTTGATGAGCTTTTTAATGAGCAGTAGGCAGGGACAGTGAGAGTGGAAGCTGAACATGGCTTCACCCAGAGTCAGATTCACTGGAGAAAACCAGGCAAACTGCTTCCCCGCGTATTATCCACAAAACACCAGCCACAGGCTGCTCTGTTTCCCACAGGATCCTGAATGTGGAAAAGATTTTTTTCTCTTGTGGGAGAGTCGAGAACGAGGGGTCACTCTTTCAACAGAAGCGGGCATCCACTTAAAACAGAAAAGGAGAGAAATTCTCTCTCTCTGAAAGGTTGGTGAGTGTCTGGAGACCCTGATCTGAAACGATGATGAAAGCAGAGACTTGGAGTATGGTTAAGCTGGAGGTGGATAGGATCTTATTAAAGGATTGAGGGTGAAAGGTTTTTTGGGAGTACGTGGGAATGTGGAGTAATCAGATCAATGACAATCTTAGAGGATAGCACAGCAGGTTCAAGGGGCTGAATGGCCTCCTTTAATCCAGATATTTGTATAATCAGGCCAGCCCTTGGCCTTCCTTTCATTAAACAATAGGAGCCCCAGCCTGTCCTCTCTCTCCTGATGGTTATAGACTCTTGGCTGCAGTCAATGGAACAGAGTAAGGCCAGTTCTGGGCAGTGGGATTGAGTCGTTGGCTGTACGTTGCCATATCCAATCTGAGGAGGCCTCATGCTTTCTGATCCAGTAAACTGGAATTCCCCCTGTCCATCTATTGTTTCCTCATTCCCAAGAAAGACCTTGATGCAAATAAACATTCTGTCAAAGATCTTCCTGCTCCATCATGGTGAATCACTCCCGCTTTGAATGAACCTCAGGATAATTCCTAATGAATCAATCCATCAATCTGCAATTTGAGAGGGAGAGGGTACAGTCGGAAGTGACAATATTTCTGTTGAATAAAGGGAACTATGGAGCTATGAGGGAGGAGCTGGCCAAAGTTCAATGGTGCAATACCTTAGCAGGGATGACAGTGGAGGAACAATGGCGGATATTTCTGTGTATAATGCAGAAGATGCAGGATCAGTTCATTCCAAAAAAGAAGAAAGATCCTAGGAGGAGGCATGGGTGGCCGTGGCTGACGAGGGAAGTTAAGAAACATATCAAGTTAAGAGAGAAAAAGTATAACATAGCAAAGATAAGTGGGAAAACGGAGGACTGGGAAGCTTTTAAAGAACAACAGAGGATTACTAAGAAGGAAATACGCAGAGAAAAAAATGTGGTACGAAGGTAACTGGCCAAAAATGTAAAGGAGGATAGTAAAAGCTTTTTAGGTATGTGAAAGGCAAAAAAATGGTTAAGACTAAAATTGGGCCCTTGAAGACAGAAACAGGGGAATATATTACGGGGAACAAAGAAATGGCAGAAGAATTGAATTGGTACTTCAGATCTGTGTTCACTTGGGAAGACACAAGCAATCTCCCTGAGGTAACAGTGACTGAAGGACCTGAATTTAAGGGAATTTATATTTGCCAGGAATTGGTGTTGGAGAGACTGTTAGGTCTGAAGGTTGATAAGTCCCCGGGGCCTGATGGTCTACATCCCAGGGTACTGAAGGAGGTGGCTCGAGAAATCATGGATGCATTGGTGATTATTTTCCAGAGTTCGATAGATTCGGGATCAGTTCCTGAGGATTGGAGGGTGGCTAATGTTGTACCACTTTTTAAGAAAGGTGGGAGAGAGAAAGCAGGAAATTATAGACCAGTTAGTCTGACCTCAGTGGTGGGAAAGATGCTGGAGTCTATTATAAAGGACGAAATTACGACACATCTGGATAGTAGTAACAGGATAGGACAGAGTCAGCATGGATTTATGAAGGGGAAATCATGCTTGACTAATCTTCTGGAATTTTTTGAAGATGTAAATCTGAAGATGGACGAGGGAGATCCAGTAGATGTAGTGGACCTGGACTTTCAGAAAGCTTTTGATAAAGTCCCAAATAGGAAGTTAGTGAGCAAAATTAGGGCGCATGGTATTGGGGGCAAAGTACTAACTTGGATTGAAAGTTGGTTGGCTGGTAGGAAACAAAGAGTAGTGATAAACGATTCCATTTCGGAATGGCAGGCAGTGACCAGTGGGGTACCGCAGGGATCAGTACTGGGACCGCAGCTTTTTACAATATATGTTAATGATATAGAAGATGGTATTAGCAATAACATTAGCAAATTTGCTGATGATACTAAGCTAGGTGGCAGGGTGCAATCTGAGGAGGATGTTAGGAGATTACAGGGTGACCTGGACAGGTAAGGTGAGTGGTCAGATGCATGGCAGATGCAGTTTAATGTGGATAAATGTATGGTTATCTACTTTGGTGGCAAGAACAGGAAGGCAGATTACTACCTAAATGTAATCAATTTAGGTAAAGGGGCAGTACAGAGAGATCTTGTACACCAGTCAATGAAGGTAAGCATGCAGGAACAGCAGGTAGTGAAGAAGGCTAATAGCATGCTGGCCTTCATAACAAGTGGGATTGAGTATAGAAGCAAAGAGGTTCTTCTGCAGCTGTACAGGGCCCTGGTGAGACCACACCTGGAGTACTGTGTGCAGTTCTGGTCTCCAAATTTGAGGAAAGACATTCTGGCTATTGAGGGAGTGCAGCGTAGGTTCACGAGGTCAATTCCTGGAATGGCGGGATTACCTTACACTGAAAGACTGGAGCGACTGGGCTTGTATACCCTTGAGTTTAGAAGACTGGGAGGGGATCTGATTGAGACATATAAAATTATTAAAGGATTGGACACTCTGGAGGCAGGAAACATGTTTCCGCTGATGGGTGAGTGCCGAACCAGAGGACACAGCTTAAAAATACGGGGTAGACCATTTAGGACAGAGATGAGGAGAAACTTCTTCACCCAGAGAGTGGTGGCTGTGTGGAATGCTCTGCCCCAGAGGGCAGTGGAGGCTCAGTCTCTGAATTCATTTAAGAAAGAGTTGGATAGAGCTCTCAAGGATTGTGGAATCAAGGGTTATGGAGATAAGACAGGAACAGGATACTGATTGAGGATGATCAGCCATAATCATATTGAATGGTGGTGCAGGTTCAAAGGGCAGAATGGCCTACTCCTGCCCTTTGTCTATCTGTTGTCTTTGTCTAGACAATTGTCTCTTGTCAATCGAAACATGGAGCCCCAAGGGTTTATTGTGTAAACCAGAGAGAACATCAGCAAACAGCAAACCATCACAGAGTTCAACCTGGGATTGTTATCCCAACAGCAGAGAGACGCTGGAGAACACGGCATCATGGGAACTTCAACAGAGGCCTTCACTCTGAGGCATCTCACTGGGTTGGTCATGAGACCCTGTGTTCAGGGGTAGGAGACCCCATGCCAGGCACAGGGCTGTTGCTGAGACAGGACTAGACAATGTCCCAGCTCCTGTTTATGTCTCACTATCTCAGTTGGAGTAGAATCAGGAAATACTCACCACCCCCACCCACCCCCCACACACCCCTACCCCACACACTCCCCATCTCCCCACACCCCCTACCACACCCCACACACACACAAAGCCACACATCCCACCCCACACACACCTACACCACACCCCACACAACCCCACACACCCCACCCCATACACCCCACACCTCCATACACACCCCCACCCCCTACACACACATCCATTACCCAATCCCCACACCCCACCCACAACCCCACCCACACTCTCTATACACCCAGCCCCACCCTCAGTGTCCCAGAATCCTCAGGGGCCGGGCTGAGATCACCATGGATGCTCCTGTCCAATCTACTGACAGTTTAGTTTCCAGCCTGGCCTGCTCTGATTGGTCAATGTTGCTGCTGTCCAGTCTGTCACTTCATTGGAATTGTTTGTGTAGATTGTAAATAATTCATATAGATTGTGAATAATTTGTGTAGATTATAAGTAATTGTGGTCCCAACACTGATCCCTGTGGACCTTTATCCTGAGGCCCTGCTTTCTATGGGTTAAACCATCCTCTGTCTGTGCTGTGACATTCCCCCCACCCCTGGGCAGTGACTGGCAATGTAAGACCGTGTCAAACCTCTTACAGCACGTCCACAGCTTCTCCTTCACCCGGGGGACCACTAACTCCCTCAAAGAATGTGAATCAATTAGTTACAGACAATTTCCCTTTCACAACACCATGGAGACTCGGCCTGAACACATGTGGATTGTTTGTGGGGTCCTATGGGTCAGGGTGGGGTCGGGAGTGATGTGGATGAAATGAAACAGAGCGAGGTTGATAGGAGATCTCAGAGGAGACTGAGGTTTGGAATGAGTGGAGAATATTCCTGGTGTATTGTCCCTGCTCCCTCCTGTGTCCCCATCCTACCCTGTGCCTGAGAGGTGACTCACTTACAAGAAACAGTTACTGAGACCAAAGGCATGAACTGTTCCAATAAACGCCCAATAGTGACTCAGCTCAAAACACTGGGAGATAAATTTAAAACATGCAATCAAGACTGTGTCCGAATCCTAATGAGCAGGTTCAAGACAGTAAGAGGCAGTGAATTCTAGTGACTTCTAGTCTCGGAGGTAAGTGGCTGCAGTTTGATGTGGATTAGATTCAGAGTGATGCTGATGGACAGTCTGAATGAGGCAGAGGCAGAGCACCCAGCTCCAATTACTGACGCAGAGCTCCCGACCAACAGCTCAGACACACCGCACTCATACAGCTACAGCAGACCGTCACCACAGCCCAACCTTCATCACCACCTATCAAACCCATCACAGCTACAAGGCAGGGAAAAGAGCAGCAAGATCCCACAAAGAACATGCCATAAAGACCCAGACAATCAGCTTCAGGGACACTGACTGACGGATAATATCCACCAGGTTGAGGTGGGAAAGAACCAGTCACCTTGTTGGTAACTGGGAGAAGGTGAGGACTGCAGATGCTGGAGCTTAGAATTGAGAGTGTGCGTTACTGAAAAACGACAGAAGGTCAGGCAGCATGAAATGTCGATTCTCCTGCTCCTCGGATTCTGCCTGACCTGCTGTGCTTTTCCAGCACCACACTCACAACCTTTCTGGTAACAGTTCTATTCCAAAACGGATTGGAGTTAGGGGTGGGGTGCGGGTGTTGGGGGGCATTCCCCCAATCCATGTCCTTTTGTTTTCCCTTCTGTGACACAGGAGCTGGAGGAGACCATTCAGCCTCCTGCCTGTTTGCCCCCATTCAGGTCAATCCTGGTGGAATCTGGATGTGAGGGTGATCTCCATCCCTGATGATCCTAACCCTCGCTATCCCGTACCTAATCAAACCGCACCAGCCTCAGACTCAGAAACCACCAACGTGACCCCAGTCTGCCCCAGGTCCCCACTCACCCCCAAACCCCCTGACCCCCACAATACGGTGTGACGAGGAGCTTCCTGACAGCAGCCCCTCCCCCAGCACTCACACACACCAACACCCACTCTCACACACACACACCCACTCTCACACATACACACACACTCACACACTCAAACACACTCAGAATCACACAGACTCACACATAATCACACACACTAACATATACCCACCCACGCACATGTACTCACAATCGCACACACACCCATACAGACTCACACACACACTCACACACCAACACCCACTCACACACACACAGACACACATACACTCACATTCACACATCCACACATACACACACTCAAACACACACACAATCACACAGACTCACACATAATCACACATATGCACACCCACACACACGTACACACACAAACACACCCATACTGACATGTAGCCACCCACACACATGTACTCACAAGCGCACACACACCCATACAGACTCACACACATACTCACACACACAAACATGGTGATGAGGAGAGATTGAAGAGTTTGGGACTGTTCTCCTTAAGAAGAATGCTGAGAGGTGATCTAACCAAGGTTTCAAACTCACTCACCAGGCAGGACAGAGTGGACAGGGTGAAGCTGTCCCTGCTTATAAAGGGGACCAGAATGGGAGGGACATAGATTTAAAGTGAGGTGTAATGGAAGCAAGGGTGAGGAAACACATTTTCACCCAGCGAGTGGGTAGGGTTTGGAATCCACTGCCTGAAAATGTGGTGGGGCTGAGTTTAATTGGAGCATTGGACCAGTTATTTGAATCAAAATGGTGTGCAGAGATATGGGGAATAGGCAGGAGATTGGCACAAGGTGATAGAACCGTATAGACGTAATGGACCAAATGGCCTCTTTTGGGACTGTAACAATTCAGCGATTCCGTGAAGTCAGTGTGAGGTTAGGCTGAGGACAGTGGAATTTCAGCTTCTGTCATCAGGTCATCGTAGCCAGCACCTGACGTGGGCGAAGATGGTTTTATAAAAGAGAAAACATGGGCAGAAAATGGCTGCAGGGGTCATGTGACCACACATTATGGCACATCTTGGGGGAATATTGTGGAATAGATAAAGCCGTCTGCTCTGAAAACACCATTTTGAGTTTCTTGTGGGGTGGTGATAGAGTCCCTATGTCTGAGCCAGGAGGTCTGGATTCAGGCTCCGTCTCCTCCCGAAGACGATGAATCAAAAATCTCTAAAAATGACCATTTTCTTCAAAACACATTGAAATCGGATCAGGGTGGGGTATTTCACACATGGACAACCATTTGCCAGCTCAGGAGATGAAAGGTTGACCTGCCAGTTCCCCAGTTTAGAAAGACAATGGAACTGCACTCAGGAATATTAACTGGATAATTTTTATTTGCAAGGAAATGGCTATAGAGACAAGCAATACGTTGGCAATAACCTCCAATATTCCATAGATTCTGGAATAGTTCCTGTGAAGTGTTAGCAAGCAAAGGTCATGTACAATGTAAGAAGGGATTGAGAGACAAAACAGGGAACTTGTGTAGATGGTGGGTTAGTAAGTTTGCAGATAACACAAAGATGGGTGGAGTTGTGGATAGTGTAGAAGGTTGTCAAAGGATACAGCAAGATATAGATCAGTTACAGAAATGGGTGGAGAAATGGCAGATGGAGTTTAATCTGGTTAAGTGTGAGGTGCTGCACTTTGGGAGATCAAATATTAAGGAAAAGAATACAGTTAATAGCAGCACCCTGAACAGCATTAATGTGCACAGGGATCTTGGGATTCAAGTCCATAGCTCCCTGAAAACAGCCACACAAGTGGATAGGGTGATAAAGAAGGTGTATATCATGCTTGCCTTTATTGGTCAGGAAATTGAGTGCAAGTGTCAGGATGTCATGCTGCTGCTTTATAAGACTTTGGTTAGGCCTTACTTAGAGTATTGCATTCAATTCTGGTTGCCTCATTACAAGAAGTATGTGGAGTCTTTGGAGAGGGTGCAGAAGAGGTTTACCAGGATGTTGTCAGGATAAGAGGGTATGAGCTATAAGGAGAGGCTAGAAAAACTCATGTTGTTTTCTCTGGAGCAATGAAGGCTGAGGGGAGACTTAATAAAGGTAATAAAATTATGAGATGCACAGATAGTGTTGATGTTCAGAATCTGTTTCCCTGAGTTGGAATGTCTGGTACGAGGTAGCATGTGTTTAAGGGGAAAGGGGGAAAGTTCAAGGGAGATTGAGGGGCAAGTCTTTTACCCAGAGAGCACTGAGGGAGTGCTGCACTGTCGGAGGGTCAGTACTGAGGGAGTGCCGCACTGTCGGAGGGTCAGTGCTGAGGGAGTGGGCACTGCCGGAGGGTCAGTGCTGAGAGAGTGCGGCACTGTTGGAGGGTCAGTGCTGAGGGAGCGCCGCACTGTCACAGGGACAGTGCTGAGGGAGTGCCACACTGTCGGAGGGTCAGTGCTGAGGGAGTGCGGCACTGTCAAAGGGTCAGTGCTGAGGGAATGCCGCACTGTCGGAGGGTCAGTGCTGAGCGAGTGCCGCACTGTTGGAGGGTCAGTGCTGAGGGAGCGCCGCACTGTCACAGGGACAGTGCTGAGGGAGTGCCGCACTGTCGGAGGGTCAGTGCTGAGGGAGTGCCGCACTGTCAGAGGGTCAGTGCTGAGGGAGTGCGGCACTGTCAGAGGGTCAGTGCTGAGGGAGTGCCGCACTGTTGGAGACTCAATGCTGAGGGAGTGCCGCACTGTCGGAGGGTCAGTGCTGAGCGAGTGCCGCACTGTCGGAAGGTCAGTGCTGAGGGAGTGCCGCACTGTCAGAGGGTCAGTGCTGAGGGAGTGCCGCACTGTGGGAGGGTCAGTGCTGAGGGAGTGCCGCACTGTCGGAGGGTCAGTGCTGAGGGAGTGCCGCACTGTGGGAGGGTCAGTGATGAGGGAGTGCCGCACTGTGGGAGGGTCAGTGCTGAGGGAGTGCCGCACTGTGGGAGGGTCACTGCTGAGGGAGTGCCGCACTGTCGGAGGGTCAGTGCTGAGGGAGTGGGCACTGTCGGAGACTCAATGCTGAGGGAGTGCCGCACTGTCGGAGGGTCAGTGCTGAGGGAGTGGGCACTGTCGGAGACTCAATGCTGAGGGAGTGCCGCACTGTCAGAGGTCCACCTTTCATCCCATCCCCCAACCCTCACCTGTCATCCTCCCACCCTCCCAGTGGACCCATCTTTGACCTTCCTGCCTGTGAATGTGAAGGAATTGGCCTCGGTACCAGGCTAATTTGAATCTCATGGAGATTCAGGAATTGCCCAGAACTTGGTTTCCTGATCCCAGAATCCAATCCAAACAGAGATCCTCAAACAGTTTAGAACAAGGAGGAAGTGTTTCTTTGTCCCCTTGGCCTCCAACACTGAGTTTTATGAGTCAAAATTTGCGCTGAACCATTTTCAGGATCATATCAGGGAATAATATTTACCTTTCGGAGGTTTTGTTGCAGTGCTGAGTTTAAACAGGGTTTTATTGCTGCGTGAAAGGATCAGGGGCTCATGTGAGGCACATTTGAACAAGAGAATGAAATCCCTCAATCTCAGAGGGAACATTACCCTCAATCATTTAATCACAAGCTGATACAGGAACTGAGAGTGAGAGAGTGGGGATCAATGATGGGATGAGCAGGGGATGGGATGAGTGGGGGATGGGATGAGCGGGGGATGGGGGTCCAGTGCGATCCGGAGACATTAGGAGGCACTTTGACACACGAAGGGTTGGAGAGGTTTGGGACTCTCTTCTACAAACAGCAGTGGATGCTGTTAATTTTAAGTCTGAGATAGATATATTTATGTAAGCCATTAGGGATATGGGTGAAAGTCAGATATATGGAGGTAGACTATGGGTCAGCCATGATCCCCTTAAATGGTGGAACCAGCTCGAGGGGCTGATGGCCTCCTCCTGTTAATATGTTCCGATGAGTCTTGAATTGAGAATTGCTTCTGCTGCAATTGCTCTCATCCCATCCCCCGCTCATCCCATCCCCCGTTCAACCCATCCCCCGCTCATCCCATCCCCCGCTCATCCCATCCCCTGCTCATAGATACAGTAACCATTACCAATTAACTGTTCCAATGTAGTAACATGTCATAAACACACCCCTTGGCAAAAAGGCAAATTCAGACACAGATTGTCTCACATGCAGTTCTCCAATCCAGGAGGAAAAGATATCAAAAGACAATTTGGGGTGGAGGGGTGGGGAAAAGAGAGAGAGAGACAGACAGACAGACAGAGAGAGACAGAGAGAGTAGAAGCTGGGGGTTTCACTGCTTTCAGAGTGTGCTGAGTACCCAGCACCAACTGCTGAAGGCTAAACTACAATTTTGGGATCTGTGACAGCTTGACCCCACCCATTCAGGCTGCTTCTATTGTTCCAACTTTTAATAAAACACACCCAAGGCCTCACAAGGTGTTTATCTTTTCATGGACTGCTCGCTACCTTCCCCCAATCTCTCTGTAAACGAAACTTGGACAAAACACACTTCTTACATCGACAGCACCATCATAGAGTCACGGCAGACTCCTGCCCCCTCACTCCATCCCTGCCCTCCCTGACCTACAGTGACTCCTGAGTGACCTTACAATTCTCATCATGCTTTTCAAATCCCTCCATATCCCCCTCTGGCCCAGCAACGTGCCCCCACCCTGTAACCTCCTCCCCTCCAATAATGCACCACCTCCTCACAGCTTCTTCCCTCTCCACAACCCACCCCATAACATAGAACATAGAAGAATACAGCGCAGTACAGGCCCTTTGGCCCTCGATGTTGCGCCGATCCAAGCCCACCTAACCTATACTAACCCACTATCCTCCATATACCGATCCAATGCCCGCTTAAATGCCCATAAAGAGGGAGAGTCCACCACTGCTGCTGGCAGGGCATTCCATGAACTTACGACTCGCTGAGTGAAGAACCTACCCCTAACTTCAGTCCTATATCTACCCCCCCTTAATTTAAAGCTATGCCCCCTTGTAATACCCGACTCCATACGCGGGAAAAGGTTCACACTGTCAACCCTATCTAACCCCCTAATCATCTTGTACACCTCTATCAAGTCACCCCTAAACCTTCTTTTCTCTAATGAAAACAGCCCCAAGTGTCTCAGTCTTTCCTCATACGATCTTCCTTCCATACCAGGCAACATCCTGGTAAACCTCCTCTGCACCCGTTCCAGTGCCTCCACATCCTTCCTATAGTATGGCGACCAAAACTGCACACAATATTCCAGATGCGGCCGCACCAGAGTTTTATACAACTGCATCATGACCTCAGGACTCCGGAACTCAATTCCTCTACCAATAAAAGCCAGTACGCCATATGCCTTCCTCACCGCACTATTTACCTGGGTGGCAACTTTCAGAGATCTGTGTACATGGACACCAAGATCCCTCTGCTCATCCACACTACCAAGTATCCGACCATTAGCCCAGTACCCCATCTTTTTGTTATTCTTCCCAAAGTGAATCACCTCACATTTAGCTACATTGAATTCCATTTGCCACCTTTCTGCCCAGCTCTGCAGCTTCTCTATATCCTGCTGTAACCTGCCACATCCTTCCTCACTGTCAACAACTCCTCCGACTTTCGTATCATCCGCAAACTTGCTCACCCAACCTTCTAACCCCTCTTCCAGGTCATTTATAAAAATGACAAACAGCAATGGTCCCAAAACAGATCCTTGCGGAACACCGCTAGTGACGGCACTCCATGAAGAAACTTTGCCATCAACTACTACCCTCTGTCTTCTTCCATCCAGCCAATTCCTAATCCAAACCTCCAACTCACCCTCAATGCCATATCTCCGTATTTTCTGCAGTAGCCTACCATGGGGAACCTTATCAAACACCTTACTAAAATCCATATATACCACATCTACCGCTTTCCCCTCATCAACCTCCTTCATCACCTTTTCAAAGAATTCAATAAGGTTTGTGAGGCACGACCTGCCCTTCACAAAACCATGCTGACTATCCTTGATCACATTATTCCTATCCAGATGTGCATAAATCCTATCCCTTACAATTCTCTCTAAGACTTTGCCCACAACAGAAGTGAGACTCACCGGCCTATAGTTACTAGGGTTATCCCTACTCCCCTTTTTGAACAAGGGAACCACATTTGCTATCCTCCAGTCTTCTGGCACTACTCCTGTAGACAAAGAGGACATAAAAATCAAGGCCAATGGCTCTGCAATCTCCTCCCTTGCTTCCCAGAGAATCCTAGGATAAATGCCATCAGGCCCAGGGGACTTATCTATTTTCACCTTTTCCAGGATTTCCAACACCTCTTCTCTACATACCTCAAAGCCATCCATTCTACTTATTTGTGACTCAGTGTTCACATCGACGACAATGCCCTGTTCCTGAGTAAATACTGAAGAAAAGTATTCATTCAGTGTCTCCCCAATCTCTTCCGCCTCCACACGCAACTTCCCCCTACTATCCTTGACTGGACCTATTCCTACCCTAGTCATTCTTTTATTCCTAACATACCTATAGAAAGCCTTAGGGTTTTCCCTAATCCTACCGACTAAGGACCTTTCATGTCCCCTCCTTGCTGCTCTTAACTCTCTCTTCAGGTCCTTCCTGGCTACCCTATAACTCTCAATCGCCCCAATTGAACCTTCACGTCTCATCTTGAGATAGGCCGCCCTCTTCCATTTAACAAGGGATTCCAATTCCTTATTAAACCACGGCTCCCTCGCACGACCCTTTCCTCCCTGCCTGACAGGTACATAATTATCAAGGACACTCAATAGTTGCTCCTTGAACAAGCTCCACATATCATTTACACTCTTGCCTTGGAGTCTACTTTTCCAGGCCACACATCCTAAGTCATGCCTCACCGCATCATAATTTCCCTGACCCCAGCTATAACTCTTGCCCTGCAGTGCACACTTATCCCTCTCCATCACGAGAGTAAAAATCACCGAATTATGGTCACTATCCCCAAAGTGCTCACCTACCTCTAATTCTAACACCTGGCCTGGTTCGTTACCTCCTCCCTTCCCACAACCTGACCCCCCACCACCCCGTAACCTACAATCTTCCAAGGTCTCTGTGCTCCTCAAACTCCTTCATTCCTGGGGCTAAAGGGAGTACAGGGATTGGGGTGATATCAGAAACAGGGCACTGAGTTGGTTGATTGGATTGGATGGGGAGTAGCCCTGATGTGCCCAATGGCCTATTTGCTTGTATTGCTCAGGAAGTCTCTGCTTCCTGGTCACCATCTCCCATTTTAATCCCCACACCATCAATGGCCATGTTATCAGCTTCCCGAGTTGGAGTTTTGGAATTCCCTCTGTTCCTGTCAGTGTCTGTGCCACTGGATTCAGTGTTCCCAGGGTCTCAGTGCTAAACCCTGTCCTATAATGGTGCCCTGATGCACCCGTCATCTGATACATTGGAAATATTGGATACAATATACTGGATTAAAGGTGCTACTCAGATCCGAAGTAGTTGTTGTTGATGAACAGAGCCTCGGAGTGAGGTGTCAAGGAGTGATTCCAGTGTGGACAAATGAGAAATCCTCAATGTGCAGCTCTTTGATCAGACCCTTGGTTTCTCTCAGTCATTGTTGAAGGAAATCCACCTGATCCTCCACCCTCAGGAATGCAAGACTCTACGCATCAGTGAGGAGAAAGTGAGGTCTGCAGATGCTGGAGATCAGAGCTGAAAATGTGTTGCTGGAAAAGCGCAGCAGGTCAGGCAGCATCCAGGGAACAGGAGAATCGACGTTTCGGGCATATCCTGAAGAAGGGCTTATGCCCGAAACGTCGATTCTCCTGTTCCCTGGATGCTGCCTGACCTGCTGCGCTTTTCCAGCAACACATTTTCAGCTCTAAGCATCAGTGGGCTGAATGGCCTCAAATACTGTATCAATTCTGTACATTTGCACCAAGTGTCTTGAGTGTTGTTGGAGCTGCCCTTACCCAGGAAAGGGAGGTGTGTTCCATGTGCCTTGTAGATGGTGGGGAGTCAGAAGGGGAGTTACTCGCTGCAGTATTTAGCTTCTGACCTGCTCTTGTAGCCACTGTGTTCATGTAGGGAGTTCAGTTGAGTTTCTGGTCAATGGTAAACCCCAGGACGTTGATAGTGGGCGACTCAGTGATGGTAACACCATTGAATATCAAGGGGCAATGATTAGATATTCTCTCACTGGTGATGGTCATTGTCTGGCATTGGTGTGGTGTGAAGGTAATTTGCCACTTGTCGGCCCAAGCCTGGATATTGTCCGGATCTTCTTGCAGTTGAACACACACTGCTTCAGAATCTGAGGAGTGACAGATGGTTGTGCGATTGTGTGATTATCAGCAAACATTGTGCGATTATCGGCAAACGTCCTCACTTCTGACCTTATGATAGAAGGAAAATCTCCAGGGGAATTGATGGAGGGGGAATGCTGGAAACATTCCTGGAGGAGGGATATCCAGGCAGGAGGGATATGTTAAAACAAACAGGGTGGATAAAGGGGAGCAGGATGATGTACTCTATAGGGCATTTGATAAGTATTCAGATGAACGGTTCAGACATAGAGTAAAAGCACAAGGTCTCAGCATGTATGGAGAATTGGGCAGCATGTAGGAAAACAGCAGAGCCATATAAATGGGTCATTTTCAGACTGACAATGCCCAATGAGTGGAATGCCACAAAGACGAGCTCCAGACTGGAGCAATGATTTGTATAACGGCACTGAATGTGTTGTAGCTCCAGTTCAAATACAGTCATTTATAGTTCAACTAGTTGTGAGGATGATAGATACTGCAGAGTAATAGTGACAGATTCAGCAAGTGGGTAAACGGTGGTTGATGCAGTAAATGAATAGCGACAGTGTAGAACTCTGAAGTTCCAACAGATCTGGGTCCAACAGCATGAATCAGTTAAAGCAAGTGATTAGGAAGAGGAATGGAACTTATTGCAATGGGGATTGTATATATAAATGGGGAAGACTTGTACAGTGCATTGTGAGACTGCATTTAGAGAACAGTTTTAACTTCCAGACTTAAGGCGGTGGATACTGACATTGGGAGCAGTTAAGAGGTGATTCCTTCGGTTGGCATTTTCTGAGGGAATGTTGGGCAGGTTGAGTCTGTATCCCGTGGAATTTGATGGATGAGGGGGTGATGTCATTATAACGCCTATGCCCTGTGATCCTGAGCTAATTGGGAACAATGCATTCTCTAGGTCCACGGTCCCAGGAAAATGGGGTGGCACATTATCAGCCATAATCTTATTGAGTGACAGAGTAGGCTTGATGGGCTGAATAGCCTCCTCCTGCTCCAGTTGCTTCTGGTAACACACAGGGAGTTAGAAAGGGTTATGTCCCTGAGTCCATGATAATCCACCCAATCCACACAGAATTCCCACTGTCAGCCCTGAGCCTCAGCTCCAGGGTATATGTTCCCCAATCCCACCTTCCCTGACTCCCCTCTGTCCCGAACCAGACCCATGCAGAACTCAAACTCCCTCCCTCTTCATCCCCCCCTCCTTACACCCCACCATGACCCCGTGACCCTAACCACTGTATCTACCTCACCATTACCCCCATGCTGCTTCACACACACTCACATATACACACCCACCCCCCCCACACACACGCACACACATACACCCACCCCCCCACACACACACATACACACCCTCACACACACACCCACATATCGACACACCCACCCACATACATCCACCCGTACACACACACATGCACACTGACACACCCACCCACATACACAAACACACCCACCTACATAGACACCCACACATACACATACACACCCTGAGATTGACCCCCGACCCCCAGGTTCCAGAGAGAAGAAGTCAATTGATGATGACTCATTGATGAAATTGAGAAGCAACATTCTTTGACCCAGAGAGAATCATTACAACACAAGGCAGGTGCATGTTCACACTGATCTGTTTAATAGACAGCACACCAGCATGGGGCACAAAGTGATTCCACAATGTTCACAAACATCAAAACATCCCAAAACTTCAACTGTTCAAGGACAGGAACAACAGGAGGGGATCAGAGGCTGAGAGTCTGACAGGAACCAAACATTGGGTACTGACCTTCTGAACACAGACAGCGCCCATCACCCACCACCCACCCACTCACCATCCACCCACCCACTCACCCCCCACTCACCCACTCACCACCCACCCACCCATCACTACCGAAACACTGGATAATTACTTTCTGAACAGAGACAGCACCCATTCACCTGAGGGCAAATTCCTTCTGCAACTGACTCCCCCACTACCCAATACTCTGCCCCCATTATCTGATATTCCATCCTCATTATCTGATACACTGCCCCCATTATCTGACAAGCCAGTGCAGTTATCTGACAGTGTCCCCAATTTCCCCATTATCCAATACCCCATCCCCTTTATCCAATATCCCGTCCCCATTATCCAATACAATTCCAATTATCCGATATTTCATCCCTAACATCCGTTACCCCGTCCCCATTATCCGATACCCCGTCCCCATTACCCGATACCCCGTCCCCATTATCCGATACCCCGTCCCCATTACCCGATACCCTGTCCCCATTACCCGACACCCTGTCCCCATTATCCGACACCCCGTCCCCATTATCCGATACCCCGTCCCCATTACCCGATACCCTGTCCCCATTATCCGATACCCCGTCCCCATTACCCGTTACCCCGTCCCCATTATCCGATACCCTGTCCCCATTATCCGATACCCTGTCCCCATTATCCGACACCCCGTCCCCATTACCCGACACCCCGTCCCCATTATCCGATACCCCGTCCCCATTATCCGATACCCCGTCCCCATTACCCGACACCCCGTCCCCATTATCCGACACCCCGTCCCCATTACCCGACACCCCGTCCCCATTATCCGATACCCCGTCCCCATTACCCGACACCCCGTCCCCATTACCCGATACCCCGTCCCCATTACCCGATACCCTGTCCCCATTACCCGATACCCCGTCCCCATTATCCGATACCCCGTCCCCATTATCCGATACCCCGTCCCCATTACCCGATACCTTGTCCCCATTATCCAGTACCCCGTCCCCATTACCCGATGCTCCTTGCCTGTTGTTATATTTCAGTTGCTTTGCGTATATTTTATCAATGCACCCCCCCATCCCCAAGCTGGCCTGCTCTGTCAGCTGGTAGTGCCCAGATCACCAAGGGACAGGCTGCCCACTGCCCTGTTACTGTAGCATGGATATATCCTGTGAGTGAAGTGGGGTGTGTTGGGCTGGGGGCATGGTCAGACACTGAGGCTCCGACTGGTCAGGTTATACACACTGGGCTCTGTCTCCATGGTGCAGACATTGGGAAAGGGGCCTGGCAGAGGCTATAAACACGAGTCTGTGCGTTGGAGCATGAGGGAAGCACTAAGGCCAAGATAGTAAACCCCATCAGAATGACTGAGGCCAGCTACACCACACAATGACCAACGGCACATTGCAGGACAGCGCTGTACAATATCGAAAAACCCAGAAGCATCGAGACCATCTCACAGGAGCAAGAGGCTTGTAGTATCCATAGAAACACAACAGCAACCAGCAGAATGCACCAATCACAGAGCACACTGCACTGTCACCATGACAACAACAAGTTAACTTGGTAAAGAGGGAGATTTCTGTGAATGGGGAGATTAATGACTGTCAACTCAGCCAGGAACTGGCTAACTGCCCCCAGCAAAGGTCAGAGAGACTCGCACCTCACCCTCTCTATGGTCAGGTTCGACTGTAGGTACTGGGGGGGTGAAAGGTCACAGTCTTGGCAAGTATGATCCACAGGAGATCCCCATGGGAGGGGGGGATGAGTGCAGCCAATGTCTCTGAACTGTCTTCACCCCACACAGCAATATCGGAGAAAATGATTGATTTTACTCTGGGGAGAGGGAGCCAGGCACAGCTTTGGGAATGGGGTTGGGAATGGGGAATGGGAATGGGGAATGGGAATGGGCAATGGGAATGGGGAATGGGAGAATTCAGCACTTTGACCATCAGCAATTAGTGTTCCCCTTCCTCCTCCTTCACTGAGGGAGTGCCGCACTGTCGGAGGGTCAGTACTGAGGGAGTGCTGCGCTGTTGGAGGGTCAGTACTGAGGGAGTGCCGCACTGTCAGAGGGTTAGTGCTGAGGGAGAGCTGCACTGTCAGAGGGTCAGTACTGAGGGAGTTAAACTGAGGCTCTTTTAATCAGTTGCACTTATATATTCCTGCTGCCCATCCAAGGAAGTGTGTGGGGTCAGGGGGCTATCTCCCTGTTGTCCAGGTGAATGTTTGACTTTGGTCTAGAACAATCGAGAAGATTGTCTGTCTGTAATGGTGATGACGTTTGTTGTGATCTTGCTGTGCATTTAGTGGGGAAGAGGGCTCAGTAGGGAGCACAGTTGGAGGTTTCCTGAGGTTGGAAAGGACTCTGTTGGAAACCAAAGCCTCTCCAACCCTCAACCCCAACTTGGGCTGGAGTCCAACCCCTCAGACTCTCTCGCTGTCCAGGATGGAGTGGAGGTGGACAGGAGGTGGGGGGAAGTGGTCAGTCAATGGTGGCCCTTCCCACCGCCCTCCCCAGAACACTCTGCTCAGCCAGACCCTCACCCACAAACTGGCCCACTGTGGGAGGGTGGGGGGTGGTGAGAGACGCCACACTCAGTGAAATGAGCCACAGATTGGGGTTCAGTTCGGGGTAGGGGTTGAAGGTCACAACACTCGATATAACAATCAGATCCTCAACCCCCTCCCCCTCAATATCCTTGTGATGATGGACAAAGGGGGAGGGAATGACACAGATTGCAGAGATCAGGCTAAACGGATGTACGTGGGGGGAGGGGGGGGAGGTGAGGCTGGGGGGGTAGTGAGGGAGCGGTGGGTGGAGGGGCAGGAGGTGTGGAGGTGAGTGAGGGGCGAGGCAAGATGGGGGGGCAATGTGAGGGGGCAGTGAGGGGGAGAAGGGGGGAGGGGGGCAGTGAGGTTCAAGTGAGGGGGGTGGGGGGGTGAGAGCAGGGGTCAGTGAGGGGGTAGGGTGTGAGAGCAGGGGTCAGTGAGGGGGGTGGGGTGTGACAGCAGGGGTCAGTGAGGGGGGTGGGGGTGTGACAGCAGGGGCCGGTGGGGGGTGGGGGGGTGAGAACAGGGGTCGGTGAGGGGGGGTGGGGTGTGAGAGCAGGGGTCAGTGAGGGGGGTGGGGTGTGACAGCAGGGGCCGGTGGGGGGTGGGGGGGTGAGAACAGGGGTCGGTGAGGGGGGGTGGGGTGTGAGAGCAGGGGTCAGTGAGGGGGGTGGGGTGTGACAGCAGGGGCCGGTGGGGGGTGGGGGGGTGAGAACAGGGGTCGGTGAGGGGGGTGGGGTGTGAGAGCAGGGGTCAGTGAGGGGGGTGGGGTGTGACAGCAGGGGCCGGTGGGGGGTGGGGGGGTGAGAACAGAGATGGGGTGAGGGCGTGGGGGGTTGAGAGCAAAGGTCGGTGAGGGTGGGGGGGTGTGAGAGCAGGGGTCGGTGAAGGGGGGGTGAGAGCAGGGGTCGGTGAGGAGGGTGGGGGGGTGTGAGGGCAGGGGTCAGTGGGGGGTGGGGGGGTGTGAGGGCAGGGGTCGGTGAGGGGGGTGGGGGGGTGTGAGGGCAGGGGTCGGTGAGGGGGGTGGGGTGTGAGAGCAGGGGTCGGTGAGGGGGGTGGGGAGGGTGAGAGCAGGGGTCGGTTGGGGGGGGTGGGGGGGTGAGAGCAGGGGTCGGTGGAGGGGTGGGGGGGTGAGAGCAGGGGTCGCTTGGGGGGGGTGGGGGGGTGAGAGCAGGGGTCGGTGAGGGGTGGGGGGTGAGAGCAGGGGTCAGTGGGGGGTGGGGGGGGTGAGAGCAGGGGTCGGTGAGGGGGGTGGGGGTTGAGAGCAGGGGTCGGTGAGGGGGTGGGGGGGTGAGAGCAGGGGTCGGTGAGGGGGGTGGGGGGGTGAGAGCAGGGGTAGGTGGGGGGGGTGGGGGGTGAGAGCAGGGGTCGGTGAGGGGGTGGGGGGGGTGAGAGCAGGGGTAGGTGGGGGGGGTGGGGGGTGAGAGCAGGGGTCGGTGAGGGGGGTGGGGGGTGAGAGCAGAGGTGGGTGGGGGGGTGGGGGGGTGAGAGCAGGGGTCGGTGAGGGGGGTGGGGGGGTGAGAGCAGGGGTCGGTGAGGGGGGTGGGGGGGTGAGAGCAGGGGTCGGTGAGGGGTGGGGGGTGTGTGAGCAGGGGTCAGTGGGGGGTTGGGGGGGTGAGAGCAGGGGTCGGTGGGTGGGTGGGGGGGTGAGAGCAGGGGTCGGTGGGTGGGTGGGGGGGTGAGAGCAGGGGTCAGTGGGGGGTGGGGGTGTGAGAGCAGGGGTGGGTGGGGGGGTGGGGGTGAGAGCTGGGGTCGGTGGGGGGTGGGGGGTGAGAGCAGGGGTGGGTGGGGGGGTGGGGGTGAGAGCAGGGGTGGGTGGGGGGGTGGGGGTGAGAGCAGGGGTGGGTGGGGGGTGGGGGGTGAGAGCAGGGGTCGGTGGGGGGTGGGGGGTGAGAGCAGGGGTAGGTGGGGGTGTGGGGGTGAGAGCAGGGGTCAGTGGGGGGTTGGGGGGGTGAGAGCAGGGGTGGGTGGGGGGTGGGGGTGTGTGAGCAGGGGTCAGTGGGGGGTTGGGGGGGTGAGAGCAGGGGTCGGTGGGGGGTGGGGGTGTGAGAGCAGGGGTGGGTGGGGGGGTGGGGGTGAGAGCTGGGGTCGGTGAGGAGGGTAGGGGGGTGAGAGCTGGGGTCGGTGGGGGGTGGGGGGTGAGAGCTGGGGTCGGTGAGGGGGGTAGGGGGGTGAGAGCTGGGGTCAGTGGGGGGGGTAGGGGGGTGAGAGCTGGGGTCGGTGGGGGGGGTAGGGGGGTGAGAGCTGGGGTCGGTGAGGGGGGTAGGGGGGTGAGAGCTGGGACCCGGCGTTTACGGGGGGCCCACGGTGCTGACGGTGGTGTAACTGAACTTGGACAGGGAGGTGCCCGTGGCTCCAGGTTCCTCATCGTGTTGACGGAGGTGGGTGAAGGGGCGCAGGCAGTGGGCAAAGGTGCTGAGGAAAGCCTTACGGAACCTCTTGTTCATGAAGCAATAGACCAGCGGATTCACACAGGACGAGGTGTACGACAGCAGGTGGATGAAGGAGATCGGAGCTCCTGACAGGCGCCTGACGGCGTTCTGATTGTCAAAGGCCCGCCACGTGTTGACGGTGTAGATGGGCATCCAGCAGATAAAGAACATGACCACGATGACAATCAGCATCCGGATCACCCGCTTCTTCGCCACCAGCTTGGACTCAGAGGCATTGCTGCGAGCTCGGTCCAATTTCACACTGGAGCTGGGTGTCAGGGTCACCATCTCCATGGTATTCCTACGCTTTCCCACCTGCAGGTAGCAGCCGTCACTGTCCTCACTGTGTTCATGGCTGGAGCCTGTGTCACCATTCACCTGGACTGCACACAGCATATTCCCATCGGTTAGTGCAGACAATAACAGAGGAATCAGCAACATTCCTATCTCATTATTACTCAGAACAAAGGATTACCATCTCAATCTGCCATCAACTAGGAGCAGGAGGAGGCCATTCGGCCCATCAAGGCTAAAGCAAGAACTGAAGATGCTGGAGATTAGAGTGGTGCTGGAAAATTTACTGTATCCATTGCTCCCGATGCGGTCTCCTCTACATTGGGGAGACTGGGCGCCTCCTAGCAGAGCGCTTTAGGGAACATCTCCGAGACACCCGCACCAATCAACCAAACCTCCCCGTGGCCCAACATTTCAACTCCCCCTCCCACTCTGCCGAGGACATGGAGGTCCTGGGCCTCCTCCACCGCCGCTCCCTCACCACCAGACGCCTGGAGGAAGAACGCCTCAATCTTCCGCCTCGGAACACTTCAACCCCAGGGCATCAATGTGGACTTCACCAGTTTCCTCATTTCCCCTTCCCCCACCTCACCCTAGTTCCAACCTTCCAGCTCTGCACCATCCTCATGACCTGTCCCACCCATCCATCTTCGTTCCCACCTATCCGCTCCACCCTCCCCTCTGACCTATCACCTTTACCCCCACCTCCATCCACATATTGCACTCTGAGCTACCTTCTCCCCAGGCCCCGTCCCATTTATCTCTCCACCCCCGAGGCTCCCAGCCTCATTCCTGATGAAGGGCTTTTGCCCGATATGTTGACTCTCCTGCTCCTCGGATGCTGCCTGACCTGCTGTGCTTTTCCAGCCCCACTCTAATCTTGACGTCTGGCCCCTCGAGCCTGCTCCACCATTCAATAAGATCATGGCTGAACCTTTCATGGACTCAGCTCCACTTACCCATCCTCTCGCCATAACCCTCGATTCCTTTACTGTTCGAAACATTATCTATCTTAGCCTTAATAACATTTACTGAGGGAGCCTCAACTGCTTCCCTGGGCAGGGAAATCCACAGATTCACAACTCTCTGGGTGAAGAAGTTCCCCCTCAGCTCAGTCCAAGATCTGCTCCCCCTTATTTTGAGGCTATGCCCCCTAATTCTAGTCTCACCCGACAGTGGAAACATCCGCTCGCTGTGCCCTACTCAATGTCCCGTATAGTTCCAGCATTGCATCCTTGCTCTTGTATTCAATATCCTGAAGAAGGGCTAATGCCCGAAACATCGATTCTCCTGTTCCCTGGATGCTGCCTGACCTGCTGCGCTTTTCCAGCAACACATTTCCATCTCTGATCTCCAGCATGTGCAGACCTCATTTTCTATTCAATATCCTCCCCAGTGAAGGGAAGCATACCATGTTCCTCCTTTACCACCTTTTCCAGCCATTCTGCCACTTTCTGGGGTATTCACTGTGATGGTCTTCAACCCCTCAATCCCTCTCGATGTACTCCTGCCCCCTGGCTTTGACTTCCCTTCCCAATTACATAACCCCGTTCTGCTCCCAATGGAATTGCATTTCCCACTTTTCTGTCCTTTTCACTGAACACTCCCCCTCCCCCCCATCCCAATGATATCTTCCTGCAGTTCCCAGTTCCCTCTCCATGGTTAACTACGCTGCCAGTTTCTGGATCATCTGTAAGCTTCCTGATCATGTCACCCACATTAAAGTCTAAATTATTAACAGATACCATAAACAGCACAGCACCCAACAATGAGCCCAGTCAGAACCCCACTCAAACTGTGTTCCATTTGCAAACCATCCACTGACTGTTATCCTGTGTTTCCTGTCACTGACCCAATGTTTTTTGTTCATTCACAGGACGAGGACATCGCTGGCCAAGCCAGCATTTATTGCCCATCCCTAATTACCCAGAGGGCAGATAAAAGTTACCCACATTGCTGTGGGTCAGGAGTCACATGTAGACCAGACCAGGTAAGGAAGGCAGTTTCCTTCCCTAAAGGACATTAGTGACCCAGGTGGGTTTTTCCAACAATCGACAATGGATTCGTGGTCATCAATTTTCTCTTAATTCCAGAATTGTTGAATTCAAGTTCCACTATCTGCCGTGGTGGGATTTGAACCCAGGTCCCCAGAACATTACCTGGGTCTCTGGATTAACAATACCACTGGGCCCATGTCCTTCCAATGTTGGATCCATCTGGTCCCTTTCCCCTGATTCTCAGGCACGTTCATTTCTCTTCAGAATCTGCCATTTGAAACTTTGTCAAAAGCCTTCCTGCAGTCCATATAACACAAACATCATCAATCCCCATTGCCACCCCCTCAAAAGACTCAACCAAATTAGACAGCACAGGAGGGCAAAAACAATGACTGCAGATGCTGGAAATCAGATTCTGGATTAGAGTGGTGCTGGAAAAGCACAGCAGTTCAGGCAGCATCCGAGGAGCAGGAAAACTGACGTTTCGGGCAAAAGCCCTTCATCAGGAATCGGCACTGAGTGGCTCCTCAAGTCAGTGAGAGCTTTTTGAAATCAGCCTCAAATTATTCCCATTGCCTCAGCCGTCCCCACAGCCCTCTGCGAAATTGGCTGCAAATTATCAATACAATTCACTTTGAGAAAGTTCTGTTTGAGTCTGATTGCACCCCCCTCTTGGGCGATTCTGGGCAATTGTGTTGGCTGACGGGGTGGGATTGGTTTTAAGGCACATGGGAACTTGGTCAGGATTTAGGACTGAGATACACCCTTCATCTCCTTCAACCCCACTCCCTATCAATATCCCCCTGCATGTCAGCCTCCTCATTCACTGTCTTCTCTCAGTGAAGGGACAACCCTTTTGAACTGAGATGAGGAGGAATTTCTTCAGCCAGAGGGTGGGGAATCTGTGGAACTCATTGCCACAGAGGGCTGTGGAGGTCAAGTCATTGCGTGTGTGTGAGACAGAGATAGGTGCTTGATTGGTAAAGGGGGTCAAGGGTCACAGGGAGAAGGCAAGAGAATGGGGTTGAGAAACTTATCAGCCATGATCGAATGGTGGAGCAAACTTAATGGGCTGAATGGCCTCTTTCTGCGCCTGAGATCTTATTTTATAAAGATCTGCCTCACGTCGCTTCAGTAAAAAGGAGATTCAAACCTTTGGTTTCCTTTCTTTGGTCCATCTCAAACTGGATTCCCCTGTAGAGCTCCCTGGAGATCAGTCCATAAGCGGTAGCCATGACCACTCCCGGCAGGAAGAAGAGGATAAATAACAGGAACACGTACCTGGAATAGGGAGTGAGGAATTAGCATCGTCAGTCCCCCAGGAAGCAGTTCAGCAGTGACCCTGATTTCCTCTGAAGCAGCAACTCTTGAGGGCACATGTTAATGAGGGAGACGGAGAGGGTTAGGGAGGGAATTCCATAGCTCGGAACCCCAGCAACTCAGGGCTTGGCACCCAGATCGACATTTTATTTATTCACAGGATGTGGGCATCAGTGACATCAGCAGGATTGATGTTGGGCTGGGCTAGGCTGGACAAACACTAGGTTATTTGAAATCACAAGCTTTCAGATCACTTCCCCATCCTCAGTGACAACAGCAGCATCCACTCCCCATCGAATTTCCTTTGACCGGAGTGCCTTGCTAGCTTATACCCAAGGGGTCACCCACATTGCTGTGGTCTGGAGTCACATGTAGGTCAGATTGGGTAAGGACGGCCGATTTCCCTCCCTAAAGGGGTGGCACGGTGGGTCAGTGGTTAGCACTGCTGCCTCACAGGTTCAATTCCCGCCTCAGGCGACTGACTGTGTGGAGTTTGCACATTCTCCCCGTGTCTGCGTGGGTTTCCTCCAGGTGCTCCGGTTTCCTCCCACGGTCCAACCTAAAGAGAGAGCTCAGAAGAGCTCAGAAGGTTGTTGGCGGATAGGATCAGGGTAAACCCTAAGGCTTTCTATAGGTATTTAAGGAATAAAAGAATGACGAGAGTAAGATTAGGGCCAATCAAGGATAGTAGGGGGAGTTGTGTGTGGAGTCAGAGGAGATAGGGGAAGCACCTAATGAATATTTTTCGACAGTATTCACTCTAGAAAACGACAATGTTGTCGAGGAGAATACTGAGGTACAGGCTACTAGACTAGGTGGGATTGAGGTTGACAAGGAAGAGGTATTAGAAATACTGCAGAGTGTGAAAATAGGTAAGCCCCCTGGGCCGGATGGGATTTATCCTAGGATCCTCTGGGAGGCCAGGGAGGAGATTGCCGAGCCTTTGGCATTGATCTTTAAATCATCATTGTCTACAGGAATAGTGCCAGAAAACTGGAGGATAGCAAATGTGGTTCCCCTGTTCAAGAAGGGGAGGAGAGACAACCCTGGTAATTATAGACCAGTGAGCCTTACTTCAGTTGTTGGTAAAGTGTTGGAAAAGGTTATAAGAGATAGGATTTACAATCATCTAGAAAAGAATAATTAGATTAAGGATAGTCAGCACGGTTTTGTGAAGGGTAGGCTGTGCCTCACAAACCTTATTGAGTTCTTTGAGAAGGTGACCAAACAGGTAGATGAGAGTAAACTGGTTGATGTGGTGTATATGGGTTTCAGCAGGGCGTTCAATAATGTTTCCCACAGTAGGCTATTGTACAAAATGCGGAAGAGTGGGATTGTGGGAGATATAGCAGTATGGATCAGTAATTGGTTTGCTGAAAGACGACAGAGGGTGGTGTTGATGGGAAATGTTCATCCAGTTACCAGTGGTGTACCACAAGGATCGGTGTTGGGTCCACTGCTGTTCGTCATTTTTATAAACGACCTGGATGAGGGCGTAAAAGGGTGGGTTAGTAAATTTGCAGACGCCACTAAGGTCGGTTGAGTTGTGGATAGTGACCAAGGATATTGTAGGTTACAGAGAGACATAGATAAGCTACAGAGCTGGGCTGAGAGGTGGCAACTGGAGTTTAATGTGGACAAGTGTGAGGTGATTCACTTTGGTCGGAGTAACTGGAATGCAAAGTACTGGGCTAATGGTAAGATTCTTGGTAGTGTAGATAAGCAGAGAGATCTCGGTGTCCAGGTACACAGATCCTTGAAAGTTGCCACCCAGGTTGACAGGGTTGTTAAAAAGGCATACAGTGTTTTAGCTTTTATTAATTGAGGGATTGAGTTCCGGAAGCAGGAGGTTATGTTCCAGCTGTACAAAACTCTGGTGCACTTGGAGTATTGTGTACAGTTCTGGTCACCGCATTATAAGAAGGATGTGGAAACTTTGGAAAGGGTGCAGAGGAGATTTACTCGGATGTTGCCTGGTATGGAGGGAAGATCTTACGAGGAAAGGCTGAGGGACTTGAAGCTGTTTTTGTGAGAGAAGAAGGTTGAGAGGTGACTTAATAGAGACATATAAGATAATCAGAGGGTTAGATAGGGTAGACAGGGAGAGCCTTTTTTCCAAGTATGGTGACAGCGAGCACGAGGGGGCACAGCTTTAAATTGAGGGGTGATAGATATAAGACAGATGTCAGAGATAGTTTCTTTACTCAGAGAGTAGTAAGGGTGTGGAATGCTTTACCTGCAACGGTAGTAGATTCGCTAACTTTAAGTACATTTAAGTCATCATTGGACAAGCATATGGACGTACATGGAATAGTGTAGGTTAGATGGGCTTCAGATTTGTATGACAGGTCAGTGCAACATCGAGGGCCGAAGGGCCTGTACTGCGCTGTAATGTTCTATGTTCTATGTTCTGTGATGTGCAGGTTAGGTGAATTGGCCATGGGAAATTGCCAAAGTGTTCAGGGATGTGCAGGTTAGGTGCATTAGTCAGGGGTAAATGTAGAGGAATGGGTCTGGGTAGGTTACTCTTCAGAGGGTCAGTGTGGACTTGATGGGCCAAAGGGCCTGTTTCCATACTGTAGGGAATCTAATCTAATCTAAAGGACATTAGTGAACAACGACAATCATGTAAATCCAGATTCTTGTTGAATTCAAACTCCCCCATCATGCCAGCGTGGGATTTGAACCCAGGTCCCCAAAACATCCAGGCTTCAGTGAAATTATCAATGGGCAACCATCCCTCTCGGGACTGGTTTAAAATCAGGGAAGGCATGAGAGAGGCTGGAACTGTGCCTGGCCTGGAATGATTCAGCTCGGAAGAGACACTCGATAGGCTGGAACTGTTCCCTTACCAGCAGCGAAGGCGAAGGGGGTGGTAATTGAAGTGTACCAAGTTATGGGGGGCCTGGATAGTGTAGATAGGGAGAAACATTTCCCCTGAGCAGGATGTTCAATAACCAAGGGGTAAGGAGTAGGAGATTTAGAGGAAATTTGAGGAAAGTTATTTTCACCCAGAGGATAGTGGGTACCTGGAACTAACTGCCCAAAAGGGTTGGAGAGGCAGGAGCCACCAAGACATTCAAAAATATTTCGATGAGCCACAGGGTAATGGCCAAGTGTAGGAAAATGGGATCAGGTGGATGCTTGGTGACAGACATGGACACAATGGGTCAAAGGGGGTCTTCAATTTGCAATAGAGAGACATGGAATCAGACAGCAGAAATAGCCCTTCAGTCCAACTCTTCCACGCTGACCAAGTTTCCCAAACTAAACTGGTCCATATCCCTCTAAACCTGTCCAAATGTCTTTAGACACTATAACTATACTCACATGCACCACTTCCTCTGGCAGTTCATTCCACATATAAACCACTCTGTGTGAAAATGTTGCCCCTCAGGTCCCTTTTAAATCTTTCTCCACTCACCGTAAAATTATGTCCCCTCCCTTACCCTGGGGAAACAATCTTTTCTAGTCACCTTATTGATGCCCTTCATGATTTTATAAATCTCTATAAGGTCAGCTCTCAACCTCCTACACTCTGGTGAAAAAGTCTCAGCCTATTCAGCCTCTCCTTATAACTCGAACCCTCCAGTCCTGGTAACATCTTGGTAAGTCGTTTCAGAACTCTCTCCAATTTAACAATATCCTTCCTGCAGTAGGGTAACCAGAACTGTACACAGTACTCCGGAAGATGCCTCACCAATGTCCTGTACAACCTCAACGTGACATCCCAACAACGATACCCAATGTCTGAGCAATGAAGGCCAGTGTGCTAAATGCCTTCTTAAATATCCTGTCTACCTGTGATGCAACTTCCAGAGAATTATGTACTGAACCCCTAGCTCTCTCTGTTCAACAGCACTACCCAAGGCCTCACCATTAACTGTATAAATCCTGCCCTTGTTCATTTTATCAAAATGCAGCACCTCACATTTATCCAAATTCAACTCCATCTGCCCCTCCTCAGCCCATTGCCCCAATTAATCAAGGTCATGTTGTAACCTTTGATAACCCTCTTCGCTGCCCCCATCCTGCCAATTTTGGTGTCATCTGCAAACTTACTAACCGTGCTGCCTAAACTTTCATCCAAATCATTTACATAAACAACAAACAAATCCCTGTGGAACACCACTGGTCACTGCCTCCACCCTGTGCGGGGGTGTGGGGTGGCGGGTATGAAAGAAACTGGATTAGGAGTGCATTAGGAAAGGGGGCAGCTGGGTTTGGGATGACTGAGAGTTAGGGAGGGTGGACTGTGAGGGATTCATGGGGTTGTATAGTAGCAGCTCCCTGTCTCAGAGTTCCTTACCAGGCTTGTTGCACGTGTTTGCTCGGCCAGGTCAGACGGCAGTTGTGAGCTCTGCTCCTGTTGGCCTTGAGGAAGGGGTGCAGCAGATTGTAGACGGGATATGGGATCATGATGACAATGGACAGAAGCCAAGTGATGGCGATGACACGGTAAGCGTGGGAGCGAGTCTGCCAGACGCGGGATTTCAGTGGGTTACAGATAGCACTGTATCGCTCAATAGCGATAGCCACCAGACTGAAGGTGGAGACACTGACCGAGATTCCTGTAAAAAGACACTCAGCGTCAACCTCTGGGAAAGTGAAACCTCGAACAGCAACCAGATTCCAAGGCAACACTGCCCACATCACACCCACAGGCAGTGTACTTCATCTCGCCTCCCCTTCACACCCCCTCTCCCTCCCACTCCCACTCCCCAACCCATTCCACCCCATCCCCATCCATACCCCATCCTCCTTCTCCTCCTGCTGTCCCTGTCCTGGGGGGGTCAGTGCAGAGGGAGCTTTACTCTGTATCTAACCCCGTGCTGTCCCTGTCCTGGGAGTGCTTGATGGGGACAGTGTTTAGCAAATGTAAGTATTTATTGAAGGGATTGAGGCTGTTATTGAGAGAGGGTTGAGGTAGTTATTGAGGGAGTTTGAGGCTGTTATTGAGGGGGGTTTGAGGCTGTTATTGAGGAGGGTTTGAGGCTGTTACTGAGGGGAGTTTGAGGCTGTTATTGAGGGGAGTTTGAGGCTGTTACTGAGGGGAGTTTGAGGCTGTTACTGAGGGGAGTTTGAGGCTGTTATTGAGGGGGGTTTGAGGCTGTTATTGAGGGGAGTTTGAGGCTGTTATTGAGGGGAGTTTGAGGCTGTTATTGAGGGAGTTTGAGGCTGTTATTGAAGGGGTTTAAGGCGGGATACGGGATTGAGGGAGTTTGAGGCTGTTATTGAGGGGAGTTTGAGGCTGTTATTGAGAGGGGTTTGAGGTTGTTATTGAGGGGAGTTTGAGGCTGTTATTGAGGGGAGTATGAGGCTGTTATTGAGGGAGTTTGAGGCTGTTATTGAAGGGGTTTAAGGCGGGAGACGGGATTGAGGGAGTTTGAGGCTGTTATTGAGGGGAGTTTGAGGCTGTTATTGAGGGTGGTTGAGGCTGTTATTGAGGGGAGTTTGAGGCTGTTATTGAGGGGAGTTTGAGGCTGTTATTGAGGAGGGTTTGAGGCTGTTATTGAGGGTGGTTGAGGCTGTTATTGAGGGGAGTTTGAGGCTGTTATTGAGGGAGTTTGAGGCTGTTATTGAGGAGGGTTTGAGGCTGTTATTGAGGGAGTTTGAGGCTGTTATTGAGGGGAGTGTGAGGCTGTTATTGAGGGATTTGAGGCTTTTATTGAGGGGGTTTGTGGCTGTTACTGAGGGGGTTTGAGGCTTTTATTGAGGGGGGTTTGAGGCTGTTATTGAAGGGGTTTAAGGCTGTAATTGAGGGAGTTTGAGGCTTTTATTGAGGGGGGTTTGAGGCTGTTATTGAGGATGTTTGAGGCTGTTACTGAGGTGGGTTTGAGGCTGTTATTGAGGGAGATTGAGGCTGTTATTGAGGGGAGTTTGAGGCTGTTACTGAGGTGAGTTTGAGGCTGTTATTGAGGGAGATTGAGGCTGTTATTGAGGGGAGTTTGAGGCTGTCATTGAGGGGAGTTTGAGGCTGTTATTGAGGGGAGTTTGAAGCTGTTAATGAGGGAGTTTGAGGCTGTTATTGAGGGGAGTTTGAGGCTGTTATTGAGGGAGTTTGAGGCTTTTATTGAGGGGGGTTTGAGGCTGTTATTGAAGGGGTTTAAGGCTGTAATTGAGGGAGTTTGAGGCTTTTATTGAGGGGGGTTTGAGGCTGTTATTGAGGTGAGTTTGAGGCTGTTACTGAGGTGGGTTTGAGGCTGTTATTGAGGGAGATTGAGGCTGTTATTGAGGGGTGTTTGAGGCTGTTACTGAGGTGGGTCTGAGGCTGTTATTGAGGGAGATTGAGGCTGTTATTGAGGGGAGTTTGAGGCTGTTATTGAGGTGAGTTTGAGGCTGTTATTGAGGGGGGTTTGAGGCTGTTATTGAGGGGAGTTTGAGGCTGTTATTGAAGGGGTTTAAAGCTGTAATTGAGGGAGTTTGAGGCTGTTATTGAGGGGAGTTTGAGGCTGTTACTGAGGGAGTTTAAGGCTGTTATTGAGGTGAGTTTGAGGCTGTTATTGAGGGGGGTTTGAGGCTGTTATTGAGGGGAGTTTGAGGCTGTTATTGAAGGGGTTTAAGGCTGTAATTGAGGGAGTTGGAGGCTTTTATTGAGGGGGGTTTGAGGCTGTTATTGAGAGGGGTTTGAGGCTGTTATTGAGGGGAGTTTGAGGCTGTATTTGAGGGAGTTTAAGGCTGTTATTGAGGGAGTTTGAGGCTGTTATTGAGGGAGTTTGAGGCTGTTATTGAGGGAGTTTGAGGGTGTTATTGAGGGAGTTTGAGGTTGTTATTGAGGGAGTTTGAGGCTGTTATTGAGGGGAGTTTGAGGCTGTTATTAAGGAGGGTTTGAGGCTGTTATTGAGGGGAGTTTGAGGCTGTTATTGAGGGGAGTTTGAGTCTGTTATTGAGGGAGTTTGAAGCTGTTATTGAGGGAGTTTGAGGCTGTTATTGAGGGAGTTTGAGGCTGTTATTGAGGGAGTTTGAAGCTGTTATTGAGGGAGTTTGAGGCTGTTATTGAGGGGAGTTTGAGGCTGTTATTAAGGAGGGTTTGAGGCTGTTTTATTGAGGGGAGTTTGAGGCTGTTATTGAGGGGAGTTTGAGGCTGTTATTGAGGGGAGTTTGAGGCTGTTATTGAGGGTGTTTGAGGCTGTTATTGAGGGAGTTTGAGGTTGTTATTGAGGGAGTTTGAGGCTGTTATTGAGGGGAGTTTGAGGCTGTTATTAAGGAGGGTTTGAGGCTGTTTTATTGAGGGGAGTTTGAGGCTGTTATTGAGAGTGTTTGAGGGTGTTATTGAGGGGAGTTTAAGGATGTTATTGAGGGGAGTTTGAGGCTGTTATTGAGGGTGTTTGAGGCTGTTACTGAGGTGGGTTTAAGGCTGTAATTGAGGGAGTTTGAGGCTTTTATTGAGGGGGTTTAAGGCTGTTATTGAGGGGGGTTGAGGCTGTTATTGAGGGGAGTTTGAGGCTGTTATTGAGGAGGGTTTGAGGCTGTTATTGAGGGGAGTTTGAGGCTGTTATTGAGGGGAGTTTGAGTCTGTTATTGAGGGAGTTTGAAGCTGTTATTGAGGGAGTTTGAGGCTGTTATTGAGGGAGTTTGAGGCTGTTATTGAGGGAGTTTGAAGCTGTTATTGAGGGAGTTTGAGGCTGTTATTGAGGGAGTTTGAGGCTGTTATTGAGGGAGTTTGAAGCTGTTATTGAGGGAGTTTGAGGCTGTTATTGAGGGGAGTTTGAGGCTGTTATTAAGGAGGGTTTGAGGCTGTTTTATTGAGGGGAGTTTGAGGCTGTTATTGAGGGGAGTTTGAGGCTGTTATTGAGGGGAGTTTGAGGCTGTTATTGAGGGTGTTTGAGGCTGTTATTGAGGGAGTTTGAGGTTGTTATTGAGGGAGTTTGAGGCTGTTATTGAGGGGGGTTGAGGCTGTTATTGAGGGGAGTTTGAGGCTGTTATTGAGGAGGGTTTGAGGCTGTTATTGAGGGGAGTTTGAGGCTGTTATTGAGGGGAGTTTGAGTCTGTTATTGAGGGAGTTTGAAGCTGTTATTGAGGGAGTTTGAGGCTGTTATTGAGGGAGTTTGAGGCTGTTATTGAGGGAGTTTGAAGCTGTTATTGAGGGAGTTTGAGGCTGTTATTGAGGGAGTTTGAGGCTGTTATTGAGGGAGTTTGAAGCTGTTATTGAGGGAGTTTGAGGCTGTTATTGAGGGGAGTTTGAGGCTGTTATTAAGGAGGGTTTGAGGCTGTTTTATTGAGGGGAGTTTGAGGCTGTTATTGAGGGGAGTTTGAGGCTGTTATTGAGGGGAGTTTGAGGCTGTTATTGAGGGTGTTTGAGGCTGTTATTGAGGGAGTTTGAGGTTGTTATTGAGGGGAGTTTGAGGCTGTTATTAAGGAGGGTTTGAGGCTGTTATTGAGGGGAGTTTGAGGCTGTTATTGAGGGAGTTTGAGGCTGTTATTGAAGGGGTTTAAGGCGGGATACGGGATTGAGGGAGTTTGAGGCTGTTATTGAGGGGAGTTTGAGGCTGTTATTGAGGGGGGTTTGAGGCTGTTATTGAGGGGAGTTTAAGGCTGTTATTGAGGGGAGTTTGAGGCTGTTATTGAGCGAGTTTGAGGCTGTTATTGAAGGGGTTTAAGGCGGGATACGGGATTGAGGGAGTTTGAGGCTGTTATTGAGGGGGGTTTGAGGCTGTTATTGAGGGAGTTTGAGGCTGTTATTGAGGGGAGTTTGAGGCTCTAATTGAGGGAGTTTGAGGCTGTTATTGAGGGAGATTGAGGCTGTTATTGAGGGGAGTTTGAGGCTTTTATTGAGGGTGGTTGAGGCTGTTATTGAGGGGAGTTTGAGGCTGTTATTGAGGAGGGTTTGAGGCTGTTATTGAGGGTGGTTGAGGCTGTTATTGAGGGGGGTTTGAGGCTGTTATTGAGGGAGTTTGAGGCTGTTATTGAGGAGGGTTTGAGGCTATTATTGAGGGAGTTTGAGGCTGTTATTGAGGGGAGTTTGAGGCTGTTATTGAGGGAGTTTGAGGCTTTTATTGAGGGGGTTTGAGGCTGTTATTGAGGGAGTTTGAGGCTTTTATTGAGGGGGGTTTGAGGCTGTTATTGAAGGGGTTTAAGGCTGTAATTGAGGGAGTTTGAGGCTTTTATTGAGGGGGGTTTGAGGCTGTTATTGAGGATGTTTGAGGCTGTTACTGAGGTGGGTTTGAGGCTGTTATTGAGGGAGATTGAGGCTGTTATTGAGGGGTGTTTGAGGCTGTTACTGAGGTGGGTTTGAGGCTGTTATTGAGGGAGATTGAGGCTGTTATTGAGGGGGGTTTGAGGCTCTTATTGAGGGGAGTTTGAGGCTGTTATTGAAGGGGTTTAAGGCTGTAATTGAGGGGAGTTTGAGGCTGTTATTGAGGTGAGTTTGAGGCTGTTATTGAGGGGGGTTTGAGGCTGTTATTGAGGGGAGTTTGAGGCTGTTATTGAAGGGGTTTAAGGCTGTAATTGAGGGAGTTTGAGGCTGTTATTGAGGGGAGTTTGAGGCTGTTACTGAGGGAGTTTAAGGCTGTTATTGAGGTGAGTTTGAGGCTGTTATTGAGGGGGGTTTGAGGCTGTTATTGAGGGGAGTTTGAGGCTGTTATTGAAGGGGTTTAAGGCTGTAATTGAGGGAGTTGGAGGCTTTTATTGAGGGGGGTTTGAGGCTGTTATTGAGAGGGGTTTGAGGCTGTTATTGAGGGGAGTTTGAGGCTGTATTTGAGGGAGTTTAAGGCTGTTATTGAGGGAGTTTGAGGCTGTTATTGAGGGAATTTGAGGCTGTTATTGAGGGTGTTTGAGGCTGTTATTGAGGGAGTTTGAGGTTGTTATTGAGGGAGTTTGAGGCTGTTATTGAGGGGAGTTTGAGGCTGTTATTGAGGGTGTTTGAGGCTGTTATTGAGGGAGTTTGAGGTTGTTATTGAGGGAGTTTGAGGCTGTTATTGAGGGGAGTTTGAGGCTGTTATTGAGGGGAGTTTGAGGCTGTTATTGAGGGTGTTTGAGGCTGTTATTGAGGGAGTTTGAGGTTGTTATTGAGGGAGTTTGAGGCTGTTATTGAGGGGAGTTTGAGGCTGTTATTAAGGAGGGTTTGAGGCTGTTTTATTGAGGGGAGTTTGAGGCTGTTATTGAGAGTGTTTGAGGGTGTTATTGAGGGGAGTTTAAGGCTGTTATTGAGCGGAGTTTGAGGCTGTTATTGAGGGTGTTTGAGGCTGTTACTGAGGTGGGTTTAAGGCTGTAATTGAGGGAGTTTGAGGCTTTTATTGAGGGGGTTTAAGGCTGTTATTGAGGGGAGTTGAGGCTGTTATTGAGGGGAGTTTGAGGCTGTTATTGAGGAGGGTTTGAGGCTGTTATTGAGGGAGTTTGAGGCTGTAATTGAGGGGAGTTTGAGGCTGTTATTGAGGGTGGTTGAGGCGATTATTGAGGGAGTTTCAGGGTGTTATTGAGGGTGGTTGAGGCGGTTATTGAGGGTGTTATTGAGGGGGGTTTAAGGCTGTTATTGAGGGGAGTTTGTGGCTGTAATTGAGGGTGTTTGAGGCTGTTACTGAGGTGAGTTTGAGGCTGTTATTGAGGGAGATTGAGGCTGTTATTGAGGGGAGTTTGAGGCTGTTACTGAGGGAGTTTAAGGCTGTTATTGAGGTGAGTTTGAGGCTGTTATTGAGGGGGGTTTGAGGCTGTTATTGAGGGAGTTTGAGGCTGTTATTGAGGGGAGTTTGAGGCTGTTATTGAGGGGGGTTTGAGGCTGTTATTGAGGGGAGTTTGAGGCTGTTATTGAGGGGAGTTTGAGGCTGTTATTGAGGGAGTTTGAGGCTGTTATTGAAGGGGTTTAAGGCGGGATACGGGATTGAGGGAGTTTGAGGCTGTTATTGAGGGGAGTTTGAGGCTGTTATTGAGGGGGGTTTGAGGCTGTTATTGAGGGGAGTTTAAGGCTGTTATTGAGGGGAGTTTGAGGCTGTTATTGAGCGAGTTTGAGGCTGTTATTGAAGGGGTTTAAGGCGGGATACGGGATTGAGGGAGTTTGAGGCTGTTATTGAGGGGGGTTTGAGGCTGTTATTGAGGGAGTTTGAGGCTGTTATTGAGGGGAGTTTGAGGCTCTAATTGAGGGAGTTTGAGGCTGTTATTGAGGGAGATTGAGGCTGTTATTGAGGGGAGTTTGAGGCTTTTATTGAGGGTGGTTGAGGCTGTTATTGAGGGGAGTTTGAGGCTGTTATTGAGGAGGGTTTGAGGCTGTTATTGAGGGTGGTTGAGGCTGTTATTGAGGGGAGTTTGAGGCTGTTATTGAGGGAGTTTGAGGCTGTTATTGAGGAGGGTTTGAGGCTATTATTGAGGGAGTTTGAGGCTGTTATTGAGGGGAGTTTGAGGCTGTTATTGAGGGAGTTTGAGGCTTTTATTGAGGGGGTTTGAGGCTGTTATTGAGGGAGTTTGAGGCTTTTATTGAGGGGGGTTTGAGGCTGTTATTGAAGGGGTTTAAGGCTGTAATTGAGGGAGTTTGAGGCTTTTATTGAGGGGGGTTTGAGGCTGTTATTGAGGATGTTTGAGGCTGTTACTGAGGTGGGTTTGAGGCTGTTATTGAGGGAGATTGAGGCTGTTATTGAGGGGAGTTTGAGGCTGTTACTGAGGTGGGTTTGAGGCTGTTATTGAGGGAGATTGAGGCTGTTATTGAGGGGAGTTTGAGGCTGTCATTGAGGGGAGTTTGAGGCTGTTATTGAGAGGAGTTTGAAGCTGTTATTGAGGGAGTTTAAGGCTGTTATTGAGGTGAGTTTGAGGCTGTTATTGAGGGGGGTTTGAGGCTGTTATTGAGGGGAGTTTGAGGCTGTTATTGAGGGGAGTTTGAGGCTTTTATTGAGGGGGGTTTGAGGCTGTTATTGAGGATGTTTGAGGCTGTTACTGAGGTGGGTTTGAGGCTGTTATTGAGGGAGATTGGGGCTGTTATTGAGGGGTGTTTGAGGCTGTTACTGAGGTGGGTTTGAGGCTGTTATTGAGGGAGATTGAGGCTGTTATTGAGGGGAGTTTGAGGCTGTTATTGAGGTGAGTTTGAGGCTGTTATTGAGGGGGGTTTGAGGCTGTTATTGAGGGGAGTTTGAGGCTGTTATTGAGGGAGATTGAGGCTGTTATTGAGGGGTGTTTGAGGCTGTTACTGAGGTGGGTTTGAGGCTGTTATTGAGGGAGATTGAGGCTGTTATTGAGGGGAGTTTGAGGCTGTTATTGAGGTGAGTTTGAGGCTGTTATTGAGGGGGGTTTGAGGCTGTTATTGAGGGGAGTTTGAGGCTGTTATTAAAGGGGTTTAAGGCTGTAATTGAGGGACTTTGAGGCTGTTATTGAGGGGAGTTTGAGGCTGTTACTGAGGGAGTTTAAGGCTGTTATTGAGGTGAGTTTGAGGCTGTTATTGAGGGGGGTTTGAGGCTGTTATTGAGGGGAGTTTGAGGCTGTTATTGAAGGGGTTTAAGGCTGTAATTGAGGGAGTTGGAGGCTTTTATTGAGGGGGGTTTGAGGCTGTTATTGAGAGGGGTTTGAGGCTGTTATTGAGGGGAGTTTGAGGCTGTATTTGAGGGAGTTTAAGGCTGTTATTGAGGGAGTTTGAGGCTGTTATTGAGGGAATTTGAGGCTGTTATTGAGGGAGTTTGAGGCTGTTATTGAGGGTGTTTGAGGCTGTTACTGAGGTGAGTTTGAGGCTGTTATTGAGGGAGTTTGAGGGTGTTATTGAGGGAGTTTGAGGTTGTTATTGAGGGAGTTTGAGGCTGTTATTGAGGGGAGTTTGAGGCTGTTATTAAGGAGGGTTTGAGGCTGTTATTGAGGGGAGTATGAGGCTGTTATTGAGGGGAGTTTGAGTCTGTTATTGAGGGAGTTTGAAGCTGTTATTGAGGGAGTTTGAGGCTGTTATTGAGGGAGTTTGAGGCTGTTATTGAGGGAGTTTGAAGCTGTTATTGAGGGGGTTTGAGGTTGTTATTGAGGGAGTTTGAGGCTGTTATTGAGGGGAGTTTGAGGCTGTTATTAAGGAGGGTTTGAGGCTGTTTTATTGAGGGGAGTTTGAGGCTGTTATTGAGGGGAGTTTGAGGCTGTTATTGAGGGGAGTTTGAGGCTGTTATTGAGGGTGTTTGAGGCTGTTATTGAGGGAGTTTGAGGTTGTTATTGAGGGAGTTTGAGGCTGTTATTGAGGGGAGTTTGAGGCTGTTATTGAGGGAGTTTGAGGTTGTTATTGAGGGAGTTTGAGGCTGTTATTGAGGGGAGTTTGAGGCTGTTATTGAGGGGAGTTTGAGGCTGTTATTGAGGGTGTTTGAGGCTGTTATTGAGGGAGTTTGAGGTTGTTATTGAGGGAGTTTGAGGCTGTTATTGAGGGGAGTTTGAGGCTGTTATTAAGGAGGGTTTGAGGCTGTTTTATTGAGGGGAGTTTGAGGCTGTTATTGAGAGTGTTTGAGGGTGTTATTGAGGGGAGTTTAAGGCTGTTATTGAGCGGAGTTTGAGGCTGTTATTGAGGGTGTTTGAGGCTGTTACTGAGGTGGGTTTAAGGCTGTAATTGAGGGAGTTTGAGGCTTTTATTGAGGGGGTTTAAGGCTGTTATTGAGGGGAGTTGAGGCTGTTATTGAGGGGAGTTTGAGGCTGTTATTGAGGAGGGTTTGAGGCTGTTATTGAGGGAGTTTGAGGCTGTTATTGAGGGGAGTTTGAGGCTGTTATTGAGGGTGGTTGAGGCGATTATTGAGGGAGTTTCAGGGTGTTATTGAGGGTGGTTGAGGCGGTTATTGAGGGTGTTATTGAGGGGGGTTTAAGGCTGTTATTGAGGGGAGTTTGTGGCTGTAATTGAGGGTGTTTGAGGCTGTTACTGAGGTGAGTTTGAGGCTGTTATTGAGGGAGATTGAGGCTGTTATTGAGGGGGGTTTGAGGCTGTTACTGAGGGAGTTTAAGGCTGTTATTGAGGTGAGTTTGAGGCTGTTATTGAGGGGGGTTTGAGGCTGTTATTGAGGGAGTTTGAGGCTGTTATTGAGGGGAGTTTGAGGCTGTTATTGAGGGGGGTTTGAGGCTGTTATTGAGGGGAGTTTGAGGCTGTTATTGAGGGGAGTTTGAGGCTGTTATTGAGGGAGTTTGAGGCTGTTATTGAAGGGGTTTAAGGCGGGATACGGGATTGAGGGAGTTTGAGGCTGTTATTGAGGGGAGTTTGAGGCTGTTATTGAGGGGGGTTTGAGGCTGTTATTGAGGGGAGTTTAAGGCTGTTATTGAGGGGAGTTTGAGGCTGTTATTGAGCGAGTTTGAGGCTGTTATTGAAGGGGTTTAAGGCGGGATACGGGATTGAGGGAGTTTGAGGCTGTTATTGAGGGGGGTTTGAGGCTGTTATTGAGGGAGTTTGAGGCTGTTATTGAGGGGAGTTTGAGGCTCTAATTGAGGGAGTTTGAGGCTGTTATTGAGGGAGATTGAGGCTGTTATTGAGGGGAGTTTGAGGCTTTTATTGAGGGTGGTTGAGGCTGTTATTGAGGGGAGTTTGAGGCTGTTATTGAGGAGGGTTTGAGGCTGTTATTGAGGGTGGTTGAGGCTGTTATTGAGGGGAGTTTGAGGCTGTTATTGAGGGAGTTTGAGGCTGTTATTGAGGAGGGTTTGAGGCTATTATTGAGGGAGTTTGAGGCTGTTATTGAGGGGAGTTTGAGGCTGTTATTGAGGGAGTTTGAGGCTTTTATTGAGGGGGTTTGAGGCTGTTATTGAGGGAGTTTGAGGCTTTTATTGAGGGGGGTTTGAGGCTGTTATTGAAGGGGTTTAAGGCTGTAATTGAGGGAGTTTGAGGCTTTTATTGAGGGGGGTTTGAGGCTGTTATTGAGGATGTTTGAGGCTGTTACTGAGGTGGGTTTGAGGCTGTTATTGAGGGAGATTGAGGCTGTTATTGAGGGGAGTTTGAGGCTGTTACTGAGGTGGGTTTGAGGCTGTTATTGAGGGAGATTGAGGCTGTTATTGAGGGGAGTTTGAGGCTGTCATTGAGGGGAGTTTGAGGCTTTTATTGAGGGGGGTTTGAGGCTGTTATTGAGGATGTTTGAGGCTGTTACTGAGGTGGGTTTGAGGCTGTTATTGAGGGAGATTGAGGCTGTTATTGAGGGGTGTTTGAGGCTGTTACTGAGGTGGGTTTGAGGCTGTTATTGAGGGAGATTGAGGCTGTTATTGAGGGGAGTTTGAGGCTGTTATTGAGGTGAGTTTGAGGCTGTTATTGAGGGGGGTTTGAGGCTGTTATTGAGGGGAGTTTGAGGCTGTTATTGAAGGGGTTTAAGGCTGTAATTGAGGGAGTTTGAGGCTGTTATTGAGGGGAGTTTGAGGCTGTTACTGAGGGAGTTTAAGGCTGTTATTGAGGTGAGTTTGAGGCTGTTATTGAGGGGGGTTTGAGGCTGTTATTGAGGGGAGTTTGAGGCTGTTATTGAAGGGGTTTAAGGCTGTAATTGAGGGAGTTGGAGGCTTTTATTGAGGGGGGTTTGAGGCTGTTATTGAGAGGGGTTTGAGGCTGTTATTGAGGGGGGTTTGAGGCTGTATTTGAGGGAGTTTAAGGCTGTTATTGAGGGAGTTTGAGGCTGTTATTGAGGGAATTTGAGGCTGTTATTGAGGGAGTTTGAGGCTGTTATTGAGGGAGTTTGAGGCTGTTATTGAGGGTGTTTGAGGCTGTTACTGAGGTGAGTTTGAGGCTGTTATTGAGGGAGTTTGAGGGTGTTATTGAGGGAGTTTGAGGTTGTTATTGAGGGAGTTTGAGGCTGTTATTGAGGGGAGTTTGAGGCTGTTATTAAGGAGGGTTTGAGGCTGTTATTGAGGGGAGTATGAGGCTGTTATTGAGGGGAGTTTGAGTCTGTTATTGAGGGAGTTTGAAGCTGTTATTGAGGGAGTTTGAGGCTGTTATTGAGGGAGTTTGAGGCTGTTATTGAGGGAGTTTGAAGCTGTTATTGAGGGGGTTTGAGGTTGTTATTGAGGGAGTTTGAGGCTGTTATTGAGGGGAGTTTGAGGCTGTTATTAAGGAGGGTTTGAGGCTGTTTTATTGAGGGGAGTTTGAGGCTGTTATTGAGGGGAGTTTGAGGCTGTTATTGAGGGGAGTTTGAGGCTGTTATTGAGGGTGTTTGAGGCTGTTATTGAGGGAGTTTGAGGTTGTTATTGAGGGAGTTTGAGGCTGTTATTGAGGGGAGTTTGAGGCTGTTATTAAGGTGGGTTTGAGGCTGTTTTATTGAGGGGAGTTTGAGGCTGTTATTGAGAGTGTTTGAGGGTGTTATTGAGGGGAGTTTAAGGCTGTTATTGAGGGGAGTTTGAGGCTGTTATTGAGGGTGTTTGAGGCTGTTACTGAGGTGGGTTTAAGGCTGTAATTGAGGGAGTTTGAGGCTTTTATTGAGGGGGTTTAAGGCTGTTATTGAGGGGAGTTGAGGCTGTTATTGAGGGGAGTTTGAGGCTGTTATTGAGGAGGGTTTGAGGCTGTTATTGAAGGAGTTTGAGGCTGTTATTGAGGGGAGTTTGAGGCTGTTATTGAGGGTGGTTGAGGCGATTATTGAGGGAGTTTCAGGGTGTTATTGAGGGTGGTTGAGGCGGTTATTGAGGGTGTTATTGAGGGGGGTTTAAGGCTGTTATTGAGGGGAGTTTGAGGCTGTAATTGAGGGTGTTTGAGGCTGTTACTGAGGTGAGTTTGAGGCTGTTATTGAGGGAGATTGAGGCTGTTATTGAGGGGAGTTTGAGGCTGTTACTGAGGGAGTTTAAGGCTGTTATTGAGGTGAGTTTGAGGCTGTTATTGAGGGGGGTTTGAGGCTGTTATTGAGGGAGTTTGAGGCTGTTATTGAGGGAGTTTGAGGCTGTTATTGAGGGGAGTTTGAGGCTGTTATTGAGGGAGTTTGAGGCTGTTATTGAGGGGAGTTTGAGTCTGTTATTGAGGGAGTTTGAGGCTGTAATTGAAGGAGTTTGAGGCTGTTATTGAGGGGAGTTTAAGGCTGTTATTGAGGGGAGTTTGAGGCTGTAATTGAGGGTGTTTGAGGCTGTTACTGAGGTGAGTTTGAGGCTGTTATTGAGGGAGATTGAGGCTGTTATTGAGGGGAGTTTGAGGCTGTTACTGAGGGAGTTTAAGGCTGTTATTGAGGTGAGTTTGAGGCTGTTATTGAGGGGGGTTTGAGGCTGTTATTGAGGGAGTTTGAGGCCGTTATTGAGGGGAGTTTGAGGCTGTTATTGAGGGGAGTTTGAGGCTGTTATTGAGGGAGTTTAAGGCTGTAATTGTGGGAGTTTGAGGCTGTTATTGAGGGGAGTTTGAGGCTGTTATTGAGGGAGTTTGAGGCTGTTATTGAGGGGGTTTGAGGCTGTTATTGAGGGAGTTTGAGGCTGTTATTGAGGGGGGTTTGAGGCTGTTATTGAGGGAGTTTGAGGCTGTTATTGAGGGGAGTTGAGGCTGTTATTGAGGGAGTTTAATGCTGTAATTGAGGGAGATTGAGGCTGTTATTGAGGGGAGTTTGAGGCTGTTATTGAGGTGAGTTTGAGGCTGTTATTGAGGGGAGTTTGAGGCTGTAATTGAGGGAGTTTGAGGTTGTTATTGAGGGAGTTTGAGGCTGTTATTAGGGAGTTTGAGGCTGTTATTGAGGGGAGTTTGAGGCTGTTATTGAGGGGAGTTTGAGGCTGTTATTGAGGGAGTTTGAGGCTGTTATTGAGGGGAGTTTGAGGCTGTTATTGAGGGAGTTTGAGGCTGTTATTGAGGGAGTTTGAGGCTGTTATTGAGGGGAGTGTGAGGGTGCTATTGAGGGGAGTTGAGGCTGTTATTGAGGGGGGTCTGAGGCTGTTATTGAGGGAGTTTGAGGCTGTTATTGAGGGGAGTTTGAGGCTGTTATTGAGGGGAGATGCAGGCTGTTATTGAGGGGAGTTTGAGGCTGTTATTGAGGGGAGTTTGAAGCTGTTATTGAGGGAGTTTGAGGCTGTTATTGAGGGGAGTTTGAGGCTGTTATTGAGGGGAGTTTGAGGCTGTTATTGAGGGGAGTTTGAAGCTGTTATTGAGGGAGTTTGAGGCTGTTATTGAGGGGAGTTTGAGGCTGTTATTGAGGGAGTTTGAGGCTGTTATTGAGGCGAGTTTGAGGCTGTTACTGAGGGAGCTTAAGGCTGTTATTGAGGGGAGTTTGAGGCTGTTATTGAGGGGGGTTTGAGGCTGTTATTGAGGGAGTTTGAGGCTGTTATTGGGGGGGGTTTGAGGCTGTTATTGGGGGGAGTTTGAGGCTGTTATTGAGGGAGTTTGAGGCTGTTATTGAGGGAGTTTGAGGCTGTTATTGGGGGGAGTTTGAGGCTGTTATTGAGGGAGTTTCAGGCTGTTATTGAGGGGGGTTTGAGGCTGTTATTGAGGGTGGTTGAGGCTGTTATTGAGGGGGGTTTGAGGCTGTTATTGAGGGAGTTTGATGCTGTTATTGAGGGGAGTTTAAGGCTGTTATTGAGGGGGTTTGAGGCTGTTACTGAGGGAGATTGAGCCTGTTATTGAGGGTGTTTGAGGCTGTTATTGAGGGGGGTTTGAGGCTGTTATTGAGGGTGGTTGAGGCTGTTATTGAGGGGAGTTTGATGCTTTTATTGAGGGGAGTTTAAGGCTGTTATTGAGGGGGTTTGAGGCTGTTATTGAGGGGGGTTTGAGGCTGTTATTGAGGGTGGATAAGGCTGTTATTGAGGGGGGTTTGAGGCTGTTATTGAGGGGAGTTTGATGCTGTTATTGAGGGGGGTTTGAGGCTGTTATTGAGGGTGGTTGAGGCTGTTATTGAGGGAGATTGACCCTGTTATTGAGGGTGTTTGAGGCTGTTATTGAGGGAGTTTGAGGCAGTTATTGAGGGGGTTTGAGGCTGTTATTGAGGGAGATTGAGGCAGTTATTGAGGGGAGTTTGATGCTGTTATTGAGGGAATTTGAGGCAGTTATTGAGGGAGTTTGAGGCTGTTATTGAGGGAGTTTGAGGCTGTTATTGAGGGTGTTTGAGGCTGTTATTGAGGGGAGTTTGAGGCTGTTATTGAGGGAGTTTGAAGCTGTTATTGAGGGGAGTTTGAGGCTGTTATTGAGGGGAGTTTGAGGCTGTTATTGAGGGGGGTTTGAGGCTGTTATTGAGGGGGGTTTGATGCTGTTATTGAGGGGAGTTTAAGGCAGTTATTGAGGGGGTTTGAGGCTGTTATTGAGGGAGATTGAGGCTGTTATTGAGGGTGTTTGAGGCTGTTATTGAGGGAAGTTTGAAGCTGTTATTGACGGGAGTTTGAGGCTGTTATTGAGGGGGGTTTGAGGCTGTTATTGAGGGAGATTGAGGCTGTTATTGAGGGTGTTTGAGGCTGTTATTGAGGGGAGTTTGAAGCTGTTATTGAGGGGAGTTTGAGGCTGTTATTGAGGGGAGTTTGAGGCTGTTATTGAGGGGGGTGTGAGGCTGTTATTGAGGGGGGTTTGATGCTGTTATTGAGGGGAGTTTAAGGCAGTTATTGGGGGGTTTGAGGCTGTTATTGAGGGAGATTGAGGCTGTTATTGAGGGTGTTTGAGGCTGTTATTGAGAGAGTTTGAGGCTGTTATTGAGGGGAGTGTGAGGGTGTTATTGAGGGGAGTGTGAGGGTGTTATTGAGGGGAGTTTGAGGCTGTTATTGAGGGAGTTTGAGGCTGTTATTGAGGGGAGTGTGAGGATGTTATTGAGGGAGTTTGAGGCTGTTATTGAGGGGAGTTTGAGGCTGTTATTGAGGGAGTTTGAGGCTGTTATTGACGGGAGTTTGAGGCTGTTATTGAGGGAGTTTGAGGCTGTTATTGAGGGAGTTTGAGGCTGTTATTGAGGGAGATTGAGGCTGTTATTGAGGAGAGTTTGAGGCTGTTATTGAGGGGAGTTTGAGGCTGTTATTGAGGGGAGTTTGAGGCTGTTATTGAGGGAGTTTGAGGCTGTTATTGAGGGGAGTGTGAGGATGTTATTGAGGGAGTTTGAGGTTGTTATTGAGGGGAGTTTGAGGCTGTTATTGAGGGAGTTTGAGGCTGTTATTGAGGGAGTTTGAGGCTGTTATTGACGGGAGTTTGAGGCTGTTATTGAGGGAGTTTGAGGCTGTTATTGAGGGAGTTTGAGGCTTTTATTGAGGGAGATTGAGGCTGTTATTGAGGAGAGTTTGAGGCTGTTATTGAGGGAGTTTGAGGCTGTTATTGAGGGGAGTTTGAGGCTGTTATTGAGGGGAGTCTGAGCCTGTTATTGAGGGAGTTTGAGGCTGTTATTGAGGGGAGTTTGAGGCTGTTATTGAGGGGAGTTTGAGGCTGTTATTGAGGGGAGTTTGAGGCTGTTATTGAGGGAGTTTGAGGCTGTTATTGAGGAGAGTTTGAGGCTGTTATTGAGGGGAGTTTGAGGCTGTTATTGAGGGAGTTTGAGGCTGTTATTGAGGGGAGTTTGAGGCTGTTATTGAGGGAGTTTGAGGCTGTTATTGACGGGAGTTTGAGGCTGTTATTGAGGGAGTTTGAGGCTGTTATTGAGGGAGTTTGAGGCTGTTATTGAGGAGGGTTTGAGGCTGTTATTGAGGGGAGTTTGAGGCTGTTATTGAGGGAGTTTGAGGCTGTTATTGAGGGAGTTTGAGGCTGTTATTGAGGGAGTTTGAGGCTGTTATTGAGGGGAGTTTAAGGCTGTTATTGAGGGGAGTTGAGGCTGTTATTGAGGGGGGTTTGAGGCTGTTATTGAGGGGAGTTTGAGGCTGTTATTGAGGGGAGTTTGAGGCTTTTATTGAGGGAGTTTGAGGCTGTTATTGAGGGGAGTTTGAGGCTGTTATTGAGGGGAGTTGAGGCTGTTATTGAGGGGGGTTTGAGGCTGTTATTGAGGGAGTTTGAGGCTGTTATTGAGGGGAGTTTGAGGCTGTTATTGAGGGGAGTTTGAGGCTGTTATTGAGGGAGTTTGTGGCTGTTATTGAGGGAGTTTGAGGCTGTTATTGAGGGGAGTTGAGGCTGTTATTGAGGGGAGTTGAGGCTGTTATTGAGGGGGGTTTGAGGCTGTTATTGAGGGGAGTTTGAGGCTGTTATTGAGGGAGTTTGAGGCTGTTATTGAGGGTGGTTGAGGCTGTTATTGAGGGGGGTTTGAGGCTGTTATTGAGGAGTTTGAGGCTGTTATTGAGGGGGGTTTATGGCTGTTATTGAGGGGAGTTTGAGGCTGTAATTGAGGGGGGTTTGAGGCTGTTATTGAGGGAGTTTGAGGCTGTTATTGAGGGGAGTTTAAGGCTGTTATTGAGGAGAGTTTGAAGCTGTTATTGAGGGAGTTTGAGGCTGTAATTGAGGGAGTTTGAGGCTGTTATTGAGGGGAGTTTGAGGCTGTTATTGAGGGAGTTTGAGGCTGTTATTGAGGGAGTTTGAGGCTGTTATTGAGGGAGTTTGAGGCTGTTATTGAGGGAGTTTGAGGCTGTTATTGAGGGGAGTTTGAGGCTGTTATTGAGGGAGTTTGAGGCTGTTATTGAGGGAGTTTGAGGCAGTTATTGAGGAGACTTTGAGGCTGTTATCGAGGGAGTTTGAGGCTGGTATTGAGGGAGTTTGAGGCTGTTATTGAGGGAGTTTGAGGCTGTTATTGAGGGGTGTTTGAGGCTGTTATTGAGGGGAGTTTGAGGCTGTTATTGAGGGAGTTTGAGGCTGTTATTGAGGAGACTTTGAGGTTGTTATCGAGGGAGTTTGAGGCTGGTATTGAGGGAGTTTGAGGCTGTTATTGAGGGGAGTTTGAGGCTGTTATTGAGTGAGTTTGAGGCTGTTATTGAGGGGAGTTTGAGGTTGTTATCGAGGGAGTTTGAGGCTGGTATTGAGGGAGTTTGAGGTGTTATTGAGGGGAGTTTGAGGCTGTTATTGAGGGAGTTTGAGGCTGTTATTGAGGGGAGTTTGAGGTTGTTATCGAGGGAGTTTGAGGCTGGTATTGAGGGAGTTTGAGGCTGTTATTGAGGGGAGTTTGAGGCTGTTATTGTGGGAGTTTGAGGCTGTTATTGAGGGGAGTTTGAGGCTGTTATTGAGGGGAGTTTGAGGCTGTTATTGAGGGGGTTTGACGCTGTTATTGAGGGGAGTTTAAGGCTGTTCTTGATGGGGTTTGAGGCTGTTATTGAGGGAGATTGAGGCTGTTATTGAGGGGAGTTTGAGGCTGTTATTGAGGGAGTTTGAGGCTGTTATCGAGGGGGGTTTGAGGTTGTTATCGAGGGAGTTTGAGGCTGTTATTGAGGGGGGTTTGAGGCTGTCATTGAGGGAGTTTGAGGCTGTTATTGAGGGGAGTTTGAGGCTGTTATTGAGGGGAGTTTAAGGCTGTTATTGAGGGGGTTTGAGGCTGTTATTGAGGGAGATTGAGGCTGTTATTGAGGGGAGTTTGAGGCTGTTATTGAGGGGAGTTTGAGGCTGTTATCGAGGGAGTTTTAGGCTGTTATTGAGGGGGGTTTGAGGTTGTTATCGAGGGAGTTTGAGGCTGTAATTGAGGGAGTTTGAGGCTGTTATTGAGGGAGTTTGAGGCTGTTATTGAGGGGGGTTTGAGGCTGTAATTGAGGAGAGTTTGAGGTTGTTATCGAAGGAGTTTGAGGCTGTTATTGAGGGGAGTTTGAGGCTGTTATTGAGGGGAGTTTGAGGCTGTTATTGAGGGGAGTTTGAGGCTGTTATTGAGGGGGGTTTGACGCTGTTATTGTGGGGAGTTTGACGCTGTTATTGAGGGGAGTTTAAGGCTGTTATTGAGGGGGTTTGAGGCTGTTATTGAGGGAGATTGAGGCTGTTATTGAGGGGAGTTTGAGGCTGTTATTGAGGGGGTTTGAGGCTGTTATTGAGGGGAGTTTGAGGCTGTTATTGAGGAGGGTTTGAGGCTGTTATTGAGGGGACTTTGAGGCTGTTATTGTGGGGAGTTTGAAGCTGTTATTGAGGGAGTTTGAGGCTGTTATTGAGGGGAGTTTGAGGGTGTTATTGAGGGAGTTTGAGGCTGTTATTGAGGGGAGTTTGAGGCTGTTATTGAGGGCGTTTGAGGCTGTTATTGAGGGAGTTTGAGGCTGTTATTGAGGGGAGTTTGAGGCTGTTATTGAGGGCGTTTGAGGCTGTTATTGAGGGAGTTTGAGGCTGTTATTGAGGGAGTTTGAGGCTGTTATTGACGGGTGTTTGAGGCTGTTATTGAGGGAGTTTAAGGCTGTTTTTGAGGGGAGTTTGAGGCTGTTATTGAGGGAGTTTGAGGCTGTTATCGAGGGAGTTTGAGGCTGTTATTGAGGGGAGTTTGAGGCTGTTATTGAGGGAGTTTGAGGCTGTTATTGAGGGGAGTTTGAGGCTGTTATTGAGGGAGTTTGAGGCTGTTATTGAGGGAGTTTGAGGCTGTTATTGAGGGAGTTTAAGGCTGTTTTTTGAGGGGAGTTTGAGGCTGTAATTGAGGGGAGTTTGAGGTTGTTATCGAGGGAGATTGAGGGGGGTTTGAGGCTGTTATTGAGGGAGTTTGAGGTTGTTATTGAGGGAATTTAAGGCTGTTATTGAGGGAGTTTGAGGCTGTTATTGAGGGGAGTTGGAGGCTGTCATTGAGGGAGTTTGAGGCTGTTATTGAGGGGAGTTTGAGGCTGTAATTGAGGGGGGTCTGAGGCTGTTATTGAGGGAGTTTGAGGCTGTAATTGAGGGAGTTTGAGGCAGTTATTGAGGAGACTTTGAGGTTGTTATCGAGGGAGTTTGAGGCTGGTATTGAGGGAGTTTGAGGCTGTTATTGAGGGGAGTTTGAGGCTGTTATTGAGGGAGTTTGAGGCTGTTATTGAGGGGAGTGTGAGGATGTTATTGAGGGAGTTTGAGGTTGTTATTGAGGGGAGTTTGAGGCTGTTATTGAGGGAGTTTGAGGCTGTTATTGAGGGAGTTTGAGGCTGTTATTGACGGGAGTTTGAGGCTGTTATTGAGGGAGTTTGAGGCTGTTATTGAGGGAGTTTGAGGCTTTTATTGAGGGAGATTGAGGCTGTTATTGAGGAGAGTTTGAGGCTGTTATTGAGGGAGTTTGAGGCTGTTATTGAGGGGAGTTTGAGGCTGTTATTGAGGGGAGTCTGAGCCTGTTATTGAGGGAGTTTGAGGCTGTTATTGAGGGGAGTTTGAGGCTGTTATTGAGGGGAGTTTGAGGCTGTTATTGAGGGGAGTTTGAGGCTGTTATTGAGGGAGTTTGAGGCTGTTATTGAGGAGAGTTTGAGGCTGTTATTGAGGGGAGTTTGAGGCTGTTATTGAGGGAGTTTGAGGCTGTTATTGAGGGGAGTTTGAGGCTGTTATTGAGGGAGTTTGAGGCTGTTATTGACGGGAGTTTGAGGCTGTTATTGAGGGAGTTTGAGGCTGTTATTGAGGGAGTTTGAGGCTGTTATTGAGGAGGGTTTGAGGCTGTTATTGAGGGGAGTTTGAGGCTGTTATTGAGGGAGTTTGAGGCTGTTATTGAGGGAGTTTGAGGCTGTTATTGAGGGAGTTTGAGGCTGTTATTGAGGGGAGTTTAAGGCTGTTATTGAGGGGAGTTGAGGCTGTTATTGAGGGGGGTTTGAGGCTGTTATTGAGGGGAGTTTGAGGCTGTTATTGAGGGGAGTTTGAGGCTTTTATTGAGGGAGTTTGAGGCTGTTATTGAGGGGAGTTTGAGGCTGTTATTGAGGGGAGTTGAGGCTGTTATTGAGGGGGGTTTGAGGCTGTTATTGAGGGAGTTTGAGGCTGTTATTGAGGGGAGTTTGAGGCTGTTATTGAGGGGAGTTTGAGGCTGTTATTGAGGGAGTTTGTGGCTGTTATTGAGGGAGTTTGAGGCTGTTATTGAGGGGAGTTGAGGCTGTTATTGAGGGGAGTTGAGGCTGTTATTGAGGGGGGTTTGAGGCTGTTATTGAGGGGAGTTTGAGGCTGTTATTGAGGGAGTTTGAGGCTGTTATTGAGGGTGGTTGAGGCTGTTATTGAGGGGGGTTTGAGGCTGTTATTGAGGAGTTTGAGGCTGTTATTGAGGGGGGTTTATGGCTGTTATTGAGGGGAGTTTGAGGCTGTAATTGAGGGGAGTTTGAGGCTGTTATTGAGGGAGTTTGAGGCTGTTATTGAGGGGAGTTTAAGGCTGTTATTGAGGAGAGTTTGAAGCTGTTATTGAGGGAGTTTGAGGCTGTAATTGAGGGAGTTTGAGGCTGTTATTGAGGGGAGTTTGAGGCTGTTATTGAGGGAGTTTGAGGCTGTTATTGAGGGAGTTTGAGGCTGTTATTGAGGGAGTTTGAGGCTGTTATTGAGGGAGTTTGAGGCTGTTATTGAGGGGAGTTTGAGGCTGTTATTGAGGGAGTTTGAGGCTGTTATTGAGGGAGTTTGAGGCAGTTATTGAGGAGACTTTGAGGCTGTTATCGAGGGAGTTTGAGGCTGGTATTGAGGGAGTTTGAGGCTGTTATTGAGGGAGTTTGAGGCTGTTATTGAGGGGTGTTTGAGGCTGTTATTGAGGGGAGTTTGAGGCTGTTATTGAGGGAGTTTGAGGCTGTTATTGAGGAGACTTTGAGGTTGTTATCGAGGGAGTTTGAGGCTGGTATTGAGGGAGTTTGAGGCTGTTATTGAGGGGAGTTTGAGGCTGTTATTGAGTGAGTTTGAGGCTGTTATTGAGGGGAGTTTGAGGTTGTTATCGAGGGAGTTTGAGGCTGGTATTGAGGGAGTTTGAGGTGTTATTGAGGGGAGTTTGAGGCTGTTATTGAGGGAGTTTGAGGCTGTTATTGAGGGGAGTTTGAGGTTGTTATCGAGGGAGTTTGAGGCTGGTATTGAGGGAGTTTGAGGCTGTTATTGAGGGGAGTTTGAGGCTGTTATTGTGGGAGTTTGAGGCTGTTATTGAGGGGAGTTTGAGGCTGTTATTGAGGGGAGTTTGAGGCTGTTATTGAGGGGGTTTGACGCTGTTATTGAGGGGAGTTTAAGGCTGTTCTTGATGGGGTTTGAGGCTGTTATTGAGGGAGATTGAGGCTGTTATTGAGGGGAGTTTGAGGCTGTTATTGAGGGAGTTTGAGGCTGTTATCGAGGGGGGTTTGAGGTTGTTATCGAGGGAGTTTGAGGCTGTTATTGAGGGGGGTTTGAGGCTGTCATTGAGGGAGTTTGAGGCTGTTATTGAGGGGAGTTTGAGGCTGTTATTGAGGGGAGTTTAAGGCTGTTATTGAGGGGGTTTGAGGCTGTTATTGAGGGAGATTGAGGCTGTTATTGAGGGGAGTTTGAGGCTGTTATTGAGGGGAGTTTGAGGCTGTTATCGAGGGAGTTTTAGGCTGTTATTGAGGGGGGTTTGAGGTTGTTATCGAGGGAGTTTGAGGCTGTAATTGAGGGAGTTTGAGGCTGTTATTGAGGGAGTTTGAGGCTGTTATTGAGGGGGGTTTGAGGCTGTAATTGAGGAGAGTTTGAGGTTGTTATCGAAGGAGTTTGAGGCTGTTATTGAGGGGAGTTTGAGGCTGTTATTGAGGGGAGTTTGAGGCTGTTATTGAGGGGAGTTTGAGGCTGTTATTGAGGGGGGTTTGACGCTGTTATTGTGGGGAGTTTGACGCTGTTATTGAGGGGAGTTTAAGGCTGTTATTGAGGGGGTTTGAGGCTGTTATTGAGGGAGATTGAGGCTGTTATTGAGGGGAGTTTGAGGCTGTTATTGAGGGGGTTTGAGGCTGTTATTGAGGGGAGTTTGAGGCTGTTATTGAGGAGGGTTTGAGGCTGTTATTGAGGGGACTTTGAGGCTGTTATTGTGGGGAGTTTGAAGCTGTTATTGAGGGAGTTTGAGGCTGTTATTGAGGGGAGTTTGAGGGTGTTATTGAGGGAGTTTGAGGCTGTTATTGAGGGGAGTTTGAGGCTGTTATTGAGGGCGTTTGAGGCTGTTATTGAGGGAGTTTGAGGCTGTTATTGAGGGGAGTTTGAGGCTGTTATTGAGGGCGTTTGAGGCTGTTATTGAGGGAGTTTGAGGCTGTTATTGAGGGAGTTTGAGGCTGTTATTGACGGGTGTTTGAGGCTGTTATTGAGGGAGTTTAAGGCTGTTTTTGAGGGGAGTTTGAGGCTGTTATTGAGGGAGTTTGAGGCTGTTATCGAGGGAGTTTGAGGCTGTTATTGAGGGGAGTTTGAGGCTGTTATTGAGGGAGTTTGAGGCTGTTATTGAGGGGAGTTTGAGGCTGTTATTGAGGGAGTTTGAGGCTGTTATTGAGGGAGTTTGAGGCTGTTATTGAGGGAGTTTAAGGCTGTTTTTTGAGGGGAGTTTGAGGCTGTAATTGAGGGGAGTTTGAGGTTGTTATCGAGGGAGATTGAGGGGGGTTTGAGGCTGTTATTGAGGGAGTTTGAGGTTGTTATTGAGGGAATTTAAGGCTGTTATTGAGGGAGTTTGAGGCTGTTATTGAGGGGAGTTGGAGGCTGTCATTGAGGGAGTTTGAGGCTGTTATTGAGGGGAGTTTGAGGCTGTAATTGAGGGGGGTCTGAGGCTGTTATTGAGGGAGTTTGAGGCTGTAATTGAGGGAGTTTGAGGCAGTTATTGAGGAGACTTTGAGGTTGTTATCGAGGGAGTTTGAGGCTGGTATTGAGGGAGTTTGAGGCTGTTATTGAGGGGAGTTTGAGGCTGTTATTGAGGGAGTTTGAGGCTGTTATTGAGGGGAGTTTGAGGTTGTTATCGAGGGAGTTTGAGGCTGGTATTGAGGGAGTTTGAGGCTGTTATTGAGGGGAGTTTGAGGCTGTTATTGTGGGAGTTTGAGGCTGTTATTGAGGGGAGTTTGAGGCTGTTATTGAGGGGAGTTTGAGGCTGTTATTGAGGGGGGTTTGACGCTGTTATTGAGGGGAGTTTAGGGCTGTTCTTGATGGGGTTTGAGGCTGTTATTGAGGGAGATTGAGGCTGTTATTGAGGGGAGTTTGAGGCTGTTATTGAGGGAGTTTGAGGCTGTTATCGAGGGGGGTTTGAGGTTGTTATCAAGGGAGTTTGAGGCTGTTATTGAGGGGGGTTTGAGGCTGTCATTGAGGGAGTTTGAGGCTGTTATTGAGGGGAGTTTAAGGCTGTTATTGAGGGGGTTTGAGGCTGTTATTGAGGGAGTTTGAGGCTGTTATTGAGGGGAGTTTGAGGCTGTTATCGAGGGAGTTTGAGGCTGTTATCGAGGGGGGTTTGAGGTTGTTATCGAGGGAGTTTGAGGCTGTAATTGAGGGAGTTTGAGGCTGTTATTGAGGGAGTTTGAGGCTGTTATTGAGGGGGGTTTGAGGCTGTAATTGAGGAGAGTTTGAGGTTGTTATCGAGGGAGTTTAAGGCTGTTATCGAGGGAGTTTGAGGCTGTTATTGAGGGGAGTTTGAGGCTGTTATTGAGGGGAGTTTGAGGCTGTTATTGAGGGGGGTTTGACGCTGTTATTGAGGGGAGTTTGACGCTGTTATTGAGGGGAGTTTAAGGCTGTTATTGAGGGGGTTTGAGGCTGTTATTGAGGGAGATTGAGGCTGTTATTGAGGGGAGTTTGAGGCTGTTATTGAGGGGGTTTGAGGCTGTTATTGAGGGGAGTTTGAGGCTGTTATTGAGGAGGGTTTGAGGCTGTTATTGAGGGGACTTTGAGGCTGTTATTGTGGGGAGTTTGAAGCTGTTATTGAGGGAGTTTGAGGCTGTTATTGAGGGGAGTTTGAGGGTGTTATTGAGGGAGTTTGAGGCTGTTATTGAGGGGAGTTTGAGGCTGTTATTGAGGGCGTTTGAGGCTGTTATTGAGGGAGTTTGAGGCTGTTATTGAGGGGAGTTTGAGGCTGTTATTGAGGGCGTTTGAGGCTGTTATTGAGGGAGTTTGAGGCTGTTATTGAGGGAGTTTGAGGCTGTTATTGACGGGAGTTTGAGGCTGTTATTGAGGGAGTTTAAGGCTGTTTTTGAGGGGAGTTTGAGGCTGTTATTGAGGGAGTTTGAGGCTGTTATCGATGGAGTTTGAGGCTGTTATTGAGGGGAGTTTGAGGCTGTTATTGAGGGAGTTTGAGGATGTTATTGAGGGAGTTTGAGGCTGTTATTGAGGGGAGTTTGAGGCTGTTATTGAGGGAGTTTGAGGCTGTTATTGAGGGAGTTTGAGGCTGTTATTGAGGGAGTTTGAGGCTGTTATTGAGGAGGGTTTGAGGCTGTTATTGAGGGGAGTTTGAGGCTGTTATTGAGGGAGTTTGAGGCTGTTATTGAGGGAGTTTGAGGCTGTTATTGAGGGAGTTTGAGGCTGTTATTGAGGGGAGTTTGAGGCTGTTAATGAGGGGAGTTGAGGCTGTTATTGAGGGGGGTTTGAGGCTGTTATTGAGGGAGTTTGAGGCTGTTATTGAGGGGAGTTTGAGGCTTTTATTGAGGGAGTTTGAGGCTGTTATTGAGGGGAGTTTGAGTCTGTTATTGAGGGGAGTTGAGGCTGTTATTGAGGGGGGTTTGAGGCTGTTATTGAGGGAGTTTGAGGCTGTTATTGAGGGGAGTTTGAGGCTGTTATTGAGGGGAGTTTGAGGCTGTTATTGAGGGAGTTTGTGGCTGTTATTGAGGGAGTTTGAGGCTGTTATTGAGGGGAGTTGAGGCTGTTATTGAGGGGGGTTTGAGGCTGTTATTGAGGGGAGTTTGAGGCTGTTATTGAGGGAGTTTGAGGCTGTTATTGAGGGTGGTTGAGGCTGTTATTGAGGGGGGTTTGAGGCTGTTATTGAGGAGTTTGAGGCTGTTATTGAGGGGGGTTTATGGCTGTTATTGAGGGGAGTTTGAGGCTGTAATTGAGGGGAGTTTGAGGCTGTTATTGTGGGAGTTTGAGGCTGTTATTGAGGGGAGTTTGAGGCTGTTATTGAGGAGAGTTTGAAGCTGTTATTGAGGTAGTTTGAGGCTGTTATTGAGGGGAGTTTGAGGCTGTTATTGAGGGAGTTTGAGGCAGTTATTGAGGAGACTTTGAGGTTGTTATCGAGGGAGTTTGTGGCTGGTATTGAGGGAGTTTGAGGCTGTTATTGAGGGGAGTTTGAGGCTGTTATTGTGGGAGTTTGAGGCTGTTATTGAGGGGAGTTTGAGGCTGTTATTGAGGGGAGTTTGAGGCTGTTATTGAGGGGGGTTTGACGCTGTTATTGAGGGGAGTTTAAGGCTGTTCTTGATGGGGTTTGAGGCTGTTATTGAGGGAGATTGAGGCTGTTATTGAGGGGAGTTTGAGGCTGTTATTGAGGGAGTTTGAGGCTGTTATCGAGGGGGGTTTGAGGTTGTTATCGAGGGAGTTTGAGGCTGTTATTGAGGGGGGTTTGAGGCTGTAATTGAGGGAGTTTGAGGCTGTTATTGAGGGGAGTTTGAGGCTGTTATTGAGGGGAGTTTAAGGCTGTTATTGAGGGGGTTTGAGGCTGTTATTGAGGGAGATTGAGGCTGTTATTGAGGGGAGTTTGAGGCTGTTATCGAGGGAGTTTGAGGCTGTTATCGAGGGGGGTTTGAGGTTGTTATCGAGGGAGTTTGAGGCTGTAATTGAGGGAGTTTGAGGCTGTTATTGAGGGAGTTTGAGGCTGTTATTGAGGGGGGTTTGAGGCTGTAATTGAGGAGAGTTTGAGGTTGTTATCGAGGGAGTTTGAGGCTGTTATTGAGGGGAGTTTGAGGCTGTTATTGAGGGGAGTTTGAGGCTGTTATTGAGGGGGGTTTGACGCTGTTATTGAGGGGAGTTTGACGCTGTTATTGAGGGGAGTTTAAGGCTGTTATTGAGGGGGTTTGAGGCTGTTATTGAGGGAGATTGAGGCTGTTATTGAGGGGAGTTTGAGGCTGTTATTGAGGGGGTTTGAGGCTGTTATTGAGGGGAGTTTGAGGCTGTTATTGAGGAGGGTTTGAGGCTGTTATTGAGGGGACTTTGAGGCTGTTATTGTGGGGAGTTTGAAGCTGTTATTGAGGGAGTTTGAGGCTGTTATTGAGGGGAGTTTGAGGGTGTTATTGAGGGAGTTTGAGGCTGTTATTGAGGGGAGTTTGAGGCTGTTATTGAGGGAGTTTAAGGCTGTTTTTGAGCGGAGTTTGAGGCTGTTATTGAGGGGGTTTGAGGCTGTTATCGAGGGAGTTTGAGGCTGTTATTGAGGGGAGTTTGAGGCTGTTATTGAGGGAGTTTGAGGCTGTTATTGAGGGAGTTTGAGGCTGTTATTGAGGGGAGTTTGAGGCTGTTATTGAGGGAGTTTGAGGCTGTTATTGAGGGAGTTTGAGGCTGTTATTGAGGGTGTTTAAGGCTGTTTTTGAGGGGGGTTTGAGGCTGTTATTGAGGGAGTTTGAGGCTGTTATTGAGGGTGGTTGAGGCTGTTATTGAGGGGGGTTTGAGGCTGTTATTGAGGAGTTTGAGGCTGTTATTGAGGGGGGTTTATGGCTGTTATTGAGGGGAGTTTGAGGCTGTAATTGAGGGGAGTTTGAGGCTGTTATTGAGGGAGTTTGAGGCTGTTATTGAGGGGAGTTTGAGGCTGTTATTGAGGAGAGTTTGAAGCTGTTATTGAGGGAGTTTGAGGCTGTAATTGAGGGAGTTTGAGGCTGTTATTGAGGGGAGTTTGAGGCTGTTATTGAGGGAGTTTGAGGCTGTTATTGAGGGAGTTTGAGGCTGTTATTGAGGGAGTTTGAGGCTGTTATTGAGGGGGGTTTGAGGCTGTTATTGAGGGGGGTTTGAGGCTGTTATTGAGGGGAGTTTGAGGCTGTTATTGAGGGAGTTTGAGGCTGTTATTGAGGGAGTTTGAGGCTGTTATTGAGGGGAGTTTGAGGCTGTTATTGAGGGAGTTTGAGGCTGTCATTGAGGGAATTTGAGGCTGTAATTGAGGGAGTTTGAGGCTGTTATTGAGGGGAGTTTGAGGCTGTTATTGAGGGGAGTTTGAGGCTGTTATTGAGGGAGTTTGAGGCAGTTATTGAGGAGACTTTGAGGTTGTTATCGAGGGAGTTTGAGGCTGGTATTGAGGGAGTTTGAGGCTGTTATTGAGGGGAGTTTGAGGCTGTTATTGTGGGAGTTTGAGGCTGTTATTGAGGGGAGTTTGAGGCTGTTATTGAGGGGAGTTTGAGGCTGTTATTGAGGGGGGTTTGACGCTGTTATTGAGGGGAGTTTAAGGCTGTTCTTGATGGGGTTTGAGGCTGTTATTGAGGGAGATTGAGGCTGTTATTGAGGGGAGTTTGAGGCTGTTATTGAGGGAGTTTGAGGCTGTTATCGAGGGGGGTTTGAGGTTGTTATCGAGGGAGTTTGAGGCTGTTATTGAGGGGGGTTTGAGGCTGTCATTGAGGGAGTTTGAGGCTGTTATTGAGGGGAGTTTGAGGCTGTTATTGAGGGGAGTTTAAGGCAGTTATTGAGGGGGTTTGAGGCTGTTATTGAGGGAGATTGAGGCTGTTATTGAGGGGTGTTTGAGGCTGTTATCGAGGGAGTTTGAGGCTGTTATCGAGGGGGGTTTGAGGTTGTTATCGAGGGAGTTTGAGGCTGTAATTGAGAGGGTTTGAGGCTGTTATTGAGGGAGTTTGAGGCTGTTATTGAGGGGGGTTTGAGGCTGTAATTGAGGAGAGTTTGAGGTTGTTATCGAGGGAGTTTGAGGCTGTTATTGAGGGGAGTTTGAGGCTGTTATTGAGGGGAGTTTGAGGCTGTTATTGAGGGGGGTTTGACGCTGTTATTGAGGGGAGTTTGACGCTGTTATTGAGGGGAGTTTAAGGCTGTTATTGAGGGGGTTTGAGGCTGTTATTGAGGGAGATTGAGGCTGTTATTGAGGGGAGTTTGAGGCTGTTATTGAGGGGGTTTGAGGCTGTTATTGAGGGGAGTTTGAGGCTGTTATTGAGGAGGGTTTGAGGCTGTTATTGAGGGGACTTTGAGGCTGTTATTGTGGGGAGTTTGAAGCTGTTATTGAGGGAGTTTGAGGCTGTTATTGAGGGGAGTTTGAGGGTGTTATTGAGGGAGTTTGAGGCTGTTATTGAGGGGAGTTTGAGGCTGTTATTGAGGGAGTTTGAGGCTGTTATTGAGGGAGTTTGAGGCTGTTATTGAGGGGAGTTTGAGGCTGTTATTGAGGGCGTTTGAGGCTGTTATTGAGGGAGTTTGAGGCTGTTATTGAGGGGAGTTTGAGGCTGTTATTGAGGGCGTTTGAGGCTGTTATTGAGGGAGTTTGAGGCTGTTATTGAGGGAGTTTGAGGCTGTTATTGACGCGAGTTTGAGGCTGTTATTGAGGGAGTTTAAGGCTGTTTTTGAGGGGTGTTTGAGGCTGTTATTGAGGGAGTTTGAGGCTGTTATCGAGGGAGTTTGAGGCTGTTATTGAGGGGAGTTTGAGGCTGTTATTGAGGGAGTTTCAGGCTGTTATTGAGGGAGTTTGAGGCTGTTATTGAGGGGAGTTTGAGGCTGTTATTGAGGGAGTTTGAGGCTGTTATTGAGGGAGTTTGAGGCTGTTATTGAGGGAGTTTAAGGCTGTTTTTGAGGGGAGTTTGAGGCTGTAATTGAGGGGAGTTTGAGGTTGTTATCGAGGGAGATTGAGGGGGGTTTGAGGCTGTTATTGAGGGAGTTTGAGGCTGTTATTGAGGGGAGTTTGAGGCTGTTATTGAGGGAGTTTGAGGCTGTTATTGAGGGAGTTTGAGGCTGTTATTGAGGGAGTTTGAGGCTGTTATTGAGGGGGGTTTGAGGCTGTTATTGAGGGGGGTTTGAGGCTGTTATTGAGGGGAGTTTGAGGCTGTTATTGAGGGAGTTTGAGGCTGTTATTGAGGGAGTTTGAGGCTGTTATTGAGGGAGTTTGAGGCTGTTATTGAGGGGAGTTTGAGGCTGTTATTGAGGGAGTTTGAGGCTGTTATTGAGGGGAGTTTGAGGCTGTTATTGAGGGGAGTTTGAGGCTGTTATTGAGGAGAGTTTGAAGCTGTTATTGAGGGAGTTTGAGGCTGTAATTGAGGGGAGTTTGAGGCTGTTATTGAGGGGAGTTTGAGGCTGTTATTGAGGGGAGTTTGAGGCTGTTATTGAGGGAGTTTGAGGCAGTTATTGAGGAGACTTTGAGGTTGTTATCGAGGGAGTTTGAGGCTGGTATTGAGGGAGTTTGAGGCTGTTATTGAGGGGAGTTTGAGGCTGTTATTGTGGGAGTTTGAGGCTGTTATTGAGGGGAGTTTGAGGCTGTTATTGAGGGGAGTTTGAGGCTGTTATTGAGGGGGGTTTGACGCTGTTATTGAGGGGAGTTTAAGGCTGTTCTTGATGGGGTTTGAGGCTGTTATTGAGGGAGATTGAGGCTGTTATTGAGGGGAGTTTGAGGCTGTTATTGAGGGAGTTTGAGGCTGTTATCGAGGGGGGTTTGAGGTTGTTATCGAGGGAGTTTGAGGCTGTTATTGAGGGGGGTTTGAGGCTGTCATTGAGGGAGTTTGAGGCTGTTATTGAGGGGAGTTTGAGGCTGTTATTGAGGGGAGTTTAAGGCTGTTATTGAGGGGGTTTGAAGCTGTTATCGAGGGAGTTTGAGGCTGTTATCGAGGGGGGTTTGAGGTTGTTATCGAGGGAGTTTGAGGCTGTTATCGAGGGAGTTTGAGGCTGTTATCGAGGGGGGTTTGAGGTTGTTATCGAGGGAGTTTGAGGCTGTAATTGAGGGAGTTTGAGGCTGTTATTGAGGGGAGTTTGAGGCTGTTATTGAGGGGAGTTTGAGGCTGTTATTGAGGGGGGTTTGACGCTGTTATTGAGGGGAGTTTGACGCTGTTATTGAGGGGAGTTTAAGGCTGTTATTGAGGGGGTTTGAGGCTGTTATTGAGGGAGATTGAGGCTGTTATTGAGGGGGGTTTGAGGCTGTTATTGAGGGGGTTTGAGGCTTTTATTGAGGGGAGTTTGAGGCTGTTATTGAGGAGGGTTTGAGGCTGTTATTGAGGGGGGTTTGAGGCTGTTATTGAGGGAGTTTGAGGCTGTTATTGAGGGAGTTTGAGGCTGTTATTGAGGGAGTTTGAGGCTGTTATTGAGGGAGTTTGAGGCTGTTATTGAGGGGGGTTTGAGGCTGTTATTGAGGGGGGTTTGAGGCTGTTATTGAGGGGAGTTTGAGGCTGTTATTGAGGGAGTTTGAGGCTGTTATTGAGGGAGTTTGAGGCTGTTATTGAGGGAGTTTGAGGCTGTTATTGAGGGGAGTTTGAGGCTGTTATTGAGGGAGTTTGAGGCTGTCATTGAGGGAATTTGAGGCTGTAATTGAGGGAGTTTGAGGCTGTTATTGAGGGGAGTTTGAGGCTGTTATTGAGGGGAGTTTGAGGCTGTTATTGAGGGAGTTTGAGGCAGTTATTGAGGAGACTTTGAGGTTGTTATCGAGGGAGTTTGAGGCTGGTATTGAGGGAGTTTGAGGCTGTTATTGAGGGGAGTTTGAGGCTGTTATTGTGGGAGTTTGAGGCTGTTATTGAGGGGAGTTTGAGGCTGTTATTGAGGGGAGTTTGAGGCTGTTATTGAGGGGGGTTTGACGCTGTTATTGAGGGGAGTTTAAGGCTGTTCTTGATGGGGTTTGAGGCTGTTATTGAGGGAGATTGAGGCTGTTATTGAGGGGAGTTTGAGGCTGTTATTGAGGGAGTTTGAGGCTGTTATCGAGGGGGGTTTGAGGTTGTTATCGAGGGAGTTTGAGGCTGTTATTGAGGGGGGTTTGAGGCTGTCATTGAGGGAGTTTGAGGCTGTTATTGAGGGGAGTTTGAGGCTGTTATTGAGGGGAGTTTAAGGCAGTTATTGAGGGGGTTTGAGGCTGTTATTGAGGGAGATTGAGGCTGTTATTGAGGGGTGTTTGAGGCTGTTATCGAGGGAGTTTGAGGCTGTTATCGAGGGGGGTTTGAGGTTGTTATCGAGGGAGTTTGAGGCTGTAATTGAGAGGGTTTGAGGCTGTTATTGAGGGAGTTTGAGGCTGTTATTGAGGGGGGTTTGAGGCTGTAATTGAGGAGAGTTTGAGGTTGTTATCGAGGGAGTTTGAGGCTGTTATTGAGGGGAGTTTGAGGCTGTTATTGAGGGGAGTTTGAGGCTGTTATTGAGGGGGGTTTGACGCTGTTATTGAGGGGAGTTTGACGCTGTTATTGAGGGGAGTTTAAGGCTGTTATTGAGGGGGTTTGAGGCTGTTATTGAGGGAGATTGAGGCTGTTATTGAGGGGAGTTTGAGGCTGTTATTGAGGGGGTTTGAGGCTGTTATTGAGGGGAGTTTGAGGCTGTTATTGAGGAGGGTTTGAGGCTGTTATTGAGGGGACTTTGAGGCTGTTATTGTGGGGAGTTTGAAGCTGTTATTGAGGGAGTTTGAGGCTGTTATTGAGGGGAGTTTGAGGGTGTTATTGAGGGAGTTTGAGGCTGTTATTGAGGGGAGTTTGAGGCTGTTATTGAGGGAGTTTGAGGCTGTTATTGAGGGAGTTTGAGGCTGTTATTGAGGGGAGTTTGAGGCTGTTATTGAGGGCGTTTGAGGCTGTTATTGAGGGAGTTTGAGGCTGTTATTGAGGGGAGTTTGAGGCTGTTATTGAGGGCGTTTGAGGCTGTTATTGAGGGAGTTTGAGGCTGTTATTGAGGGAGTTTGAGGCTGTTATTGACGCGAGTTTGAGGCTGTTATTGAGGGAGTTTAAGGCTGTTTTTGAGGGGTGTTTGAGGCTGTTATTGAGGGAGTTTGAGGCTGTTATCGAGGGAGTTTGAGGCTGTTATTGAGGGGAGTTTGAGGCTGTTATTGAGGGAGTTTCAGGCTGTTATTGAGGGAGTTTGAGGCTGTTATTGAGGGGAGTTTGAGGCTGTTATTGAGGGAGTTTGAGGCTGTTATTGAGGGAGTTTGAGGCTGTTATTGAGGGAGTTTAAGGCTGTTTTTGAGGGGAGTTTGAGGCTGTAATTGAGGGGAGTTTGAGGTTGTTATCGAGGGAGATTGAGGGGGGTTTGAGGCTGTTATTGAGGGAGTTTGAGGCTGTTATTGAGGGGAGTTTGAGGCTGTTATTGAGGGAGTTTGAGGCTGTTATTGAGGGAGTTTGAGGCTGTTATTGAGGGAGTTTGAGGCTGTTATTGAGGGGGGTTTGAGGCTGTTATTGAGGGGGGTTTGAGGCTGTTATTGAGGGGAGTTTGAGGCTGTTATTGAGGGAGTTTGAGGCTGTTATTGAGGGAGTTTGAGGCTGTTATTGAGGGAGTTTGAGGCTGTTATTGAGGGGAGTTTGAGGCTGTTATTGAGGGAGTTTGAGGCTGTTATTGAGGGGAGTTTGAGGCTGTTATTGAGGGGAGTTTGAGGCTGTTATTGAGGAGAGTTTGAAGCTGTTATTGAGGGAGTTTGAGGCTGTAATTGAGGGGAGTTTGAGGCTGTTATTGAGGGGAGTTTGAGGCTGTTATTGAGGGGAGTTTGAGGCTGTTATTGAGGGAGTTTGAGGCAGTTATTGAGGAGACTTTGAGGTTGTTATCGAGGGAGTTTGAGGCTGGTATTGAGGGAGTTTGAGGCTGTTATTGAGGGGAGTTTGAGGCTGTTATTGTGGGAGTTTGAGGCTGTTATTGAGGGGAGTTTGAGGCTGTTATTGAGGGGAGTTTGAGGCTGTTATTGAGGGGGGTTTGACGCTGTTATTGAGGGGAGTTTAAGGCTGTTCTTGATGGGGTTTGAGGCTGTTATTGAGGGAGATTGAGGCTGTTATTGAGGGGAGTTTGAGGCTGTTATTGAGGGAGTTTGAGGCTGTTATCGAGGGGGGTTTGAGGTTGTTATCGAGGGAGTTTGAGGCTGTTATTGAGGGGGGTTTGAGGCTGTCATTGAGGGAGTTTGAGGCTGTTATTGAGGGGAGTTTGAGGCTGTTATTGAGGGGAGTTTAAGGCTGTTATTGAGGGGGTTTGAAGCTGTTATCGAGGGAGTTTGAGGCTGTTATCGAGGGGGGTTTGAGGTTGTTATCGAGGGAGTTTGAGGCTGTTATCGAGGGAGTTTGAGGCTGTTATCGAGGGGGGTTTGAGGTTGTTATCGAGGGAGTTTGAGGCTGTAATTGAGGGAGTTTGAGGCTGTTATTGAGGGGAGTTTGAGGCTGTTATTGAGGGGAGTTTGAGGCTGTTATTGAGGGGGGTTTGACGCTGTTATTGAGGGGAGTTTGACGCTGTTATTGAGGGGAGTTTAAGGCTGTTATTGAGGGGGTTTGAGGCTGTTATTGAGGGAGATTGAGGCTGTTATTGAGGGGGGTTTGAGGCTGTTATTGAGGGGGTTTGAGGCTTTTATTGAGGGGAGTTTGAGGCTGTTATTGAGGAGGGTTTGAGGCTGTTATTGAGGGGACTTTGAGGCTGTTATTGTGGGGAGTTTGAAGCTGTTATTGAGGGAGTTTGAGGCTGTTATTGAGGGGAGTTTGAGGGTGTTATTGAGGGAGTTTGAGGCTGTTATTGAGGGAGTTTGAGGCTGTTATTGAGGGAGTTTGAGGCTGTTATTGAGGGAGTTTGAGGCTGTTATTGAGGGGAGTTTGAGGCTGTTATTGAGGGCGTTTGAGGCTGTTATTGAGGGAGTTTGAGGCTGTTATTGAGGGGAGTTTGAGGCTGTTATTGAGGGCGTTTGAGGCTGTTATTGAGGGAGTTTGAGGCTGTTATTGAGGGAGTTTGAGGCTGTTATTGACGCGAGTTTGAGGCTGTTATTGAAGGAGTTTAAGGCTGTTTTTGAGGGGAGTTTGAGGCTGTTATTGAGGGAGTTTGAGGCTGTTATCGAGGGAGTTTGAGGCTGTTATTGAGGGGAGTTTGAGGCTGTTATTGAGGGAGTTTGAGGCTGTTATTGAGGGAGTTTGAGGCTGTTATTGAGGGGAGTTTGAGGCTGTTATTGAGGGAGTTTGAGGCTGTTATTGAGGGAGTTTGAGGCTGTTATTGAGGGAGTTTAAGGCTGTTTTTGAGGGGAGTTTGAGGCTGTAATTGAGGGGAGTTTGAGGTTGTTATCGAGGGAGATTGAGGGGGGTTTGAGGCTGTTATTGAGGGAGTTTGAGGCTGTTATTGAGGGAATTTAAGGCTGTTATTGAGGGAGTTTGAGGCTGTTATTGAGGGGAGTTGGAGGCTGTCATTGAGGGAGTTTGAGGCTGTTATTGAGGGGAGTTTGAGGCTGTAATTGAGGGGGGTCTGAGGCTGTTATTGAGGGAGTTTGAGGCTGTAATTGAGGGAGTTTGAGGCTGTTATTGAGGGGAGCTTGAGGCTGTTATTGAGGGAGTTTGAGGCTGTAATTGAGGGAGTTTGAGGCTGTTATTGAGGGAGTTTGAGGCTGTTATTGAGGGGGGTTTGAGGCTGTAATTTTGGAGAGTTTGAGGTTGTTATCGAGGGAGTTTGAGGCTGTTATTGAGGGGAGTTTGAGGCTGTTATTGAGGGGAGTTTGACGCTGTTATTGAGGGGGGTTTGACGCTGTTATTGAGGGGAGTTTGACGCTGTTATTGAGGGGAGTTTAAGGCTGTTATTGAGGGGGTTTGAGGCTGTTATTGAGGGAGATTGAGGCTGTTATTGAGGGGAGTTTGAGGCTGTTATTGAGGGGGTTTGAGGCTGTTATTGAGGGGAGTTTGAGGCTGTTATTGAGGAGGGTGTGAGGCTGTTATTGAGGGGACTTTGAGGCTGTTATTGTGGGGAGTTTGAAGCTGTTATTGAGGGAGTTTGAGGCTGTTATTGAGGGGAGTTTGAGGGTGTTATTGAGGGAGTTTGAGGCTGTTATTGAGGGGAGTTTGAGGCTGTTATTGAGGGAGTTTGAGGCTGTTATTGAGGGAGTTTGAGGCTGTTATTGAGGGAGTTTGAGGCTGTTATTGAGGGGAGTTTGAGGCTGTTATTGAGGGCGTTTGAGGCTGTTATTGAGGGAGTTTGAGGCTGTTATTGAGGGGAGTTTGAGGCTGTTATTGAGGGCGTTTGAGGCTGTTATTGAGGGGGTTTGAGGCTGTTATTGAGGGAGTTTGAGGCTGTTATTGAGGGAGTTTGAGGCTGTTATTGAGGGGAGTTTGAGGCTGTTATTGAGGGCGTTTGAGGCTGTTATTGAGGGAGTTTGAGGCTGTTATTGAGGGGAGTTTGAGGCTGTTATTGAGGGCGTTTGAGGCTGTTATTGAGGGAGTTTGAGGCTGTTATTGAGGGAGTTTGAGGCTGTTATTGACGCGAGTTTGAGGCTGTTATTGAGGGAGTTTAAGGCTGTTTTTGAGGGGAGTTTGAGGCTGTTATAGAGGGAGTTTGAGGCTGTTATCGAGGGAGTTTGAGGCTGTTATTGAGGGGAGTTTGAGGCTGTTATTGAGGGAGTTTCAGGCTGTTATTGAGGGAGTTTGAGGCTGTTATTGAGGGGAGTTTGAGGCTGTTATTGAGGGAGTTTGAGGCTGTTATTGAGGGAGTTTGAGGCTGTTATTGAGGGAGTTTAAGGCTGTTTTTGAGGGGAGTTTGAGGCTGTAATTGAGGGGAGTTTGAGGTTGTTATCGAGGGAGATTGAGGGGGGTTTGAGGCTGTTATTGAGGGAGTTTGAGGCTGTTATTGAGGGGAGTTTGAGGCTGTTATTGAGGGAGTTTGAGGCTGTTATTGAGGGAGTTTGAGGCTGTTATTGAGGGAGTTTGAGGCTGTTATTGAGGGGGGTTTGAGGCTGTTATTGAGGGGGGTTTGAGGCTGTTATTGAGGGGAGTTTGAGGCTGTTATTGAGGGAGTTTGAGGCTGTTATTGAGGGAGTTTGAGGCTGTTATTGAGGGAGTTTGAGGCTGTTATTGAGGGGAGTTTGAGGCTGTTATTGAGGGAGTTTGAGGCTGTTATTGAGGGGAGTTTGAGGCTGTTATTGAGGGGAGTTTGAGGCTGTTATTGAGGAGAGTTTGAAGCTGTTATTGAGGGAGTTTGAGGCTGTAATTGAGGGGAGTTTGAGGCTGTTATTGAGGGGAGTTTGAGGCTGTTATTGAGGGGAGTTTGAGGCTGTTATTGAGGGAGTTTGAGGCAGTTATTGAGGAGACTTTGAGGTTGTTATCGAGGGAGTTTGAGGCTGGTATTGAGGGAGTTTGAGGCTGTTATTGAGGGGAGTTTGAGGCTGTTATTGTGGGAGTTTGAGGCTGTTATTGAGGGGAGTTTGAGGCTGTTATTGAGGGGAGTTTGAGGCTGTTATTGAGGGGGGTTTGACGCTGTTATTGAGGGGAGTTTAAGGCTGTTCTTGATGGGGTTTGAGGCTGTTATTGAGGGAGATTGAGGCTGTTATTGAGGGGAGTTTGAGGCTGTTATTGAGGGAGTTTGAGGCTGTTATCGAGGGGGGTTTGAGGTTGTTATCGAGGGAGTTTGAGGCTGTTATTGAGGGGGGTTTGAGGCTGTCATTGAGGGAGTTTGAGGCTGTTATTGAGGGGAGTTTGAGGCTGTTATTGAGGGGAGTTTAAGGCTGTTATTGAGGGGGTTTGAAGCTGTTATCGAGGGAGTTTGAGGCTGTTATCGAGGGGGGTTTGAGGTTGTTATCGAGGGAGTTTGAGGCTGTTATCGAGGGAGTTTGAGGCTGTTATCGAGGGGGGTTTGAGGTTGTTATCGAGGGAGTTTGAGGCTGTAATTGAGGGAGTTTGAGGCTGTTATTGAGGGGAGTTTGAGGCTGTTATTGAGGGGAGTTTGAGGCTGTTATTGAGGGGGGTTTGACGCTGTTATTGAGGGGAGTTTGACGCTGTTATTGAGGGGAGTTTAAGGCTGTTATTGAGGGGGTTTGAGGCTGTTATTGAGGGAGATTGAGGCTGTTATTGAGGGGAGTTTGAGGCTGTTATTGAGGGGGTTTGAGGCTTTTATTGAGGGGAGTTTGAGGCTGTTATTGAGGAGGGTTTGAGGCTGTTATTGAGGGGACTTTGAGGCTGTTATTGTGGGGAGTTTGAAGCTGTTATTGAGGGAGTTTGAGGCTGTTATTGAGGGGAGTTTGAGGGTGTTATTGAGGGAGTTTGAGGCTGTTATTGAGGGAGTTTGAGGCTGTTATTGAGGGAGTTTGAGGCTGTTATTGAGGGAGTTTGAGGCTGTTATTGAGGGGAGTTTGAGGCTGTTATTGAGGGCGTTTGAGGCTGTTATTGAGGGAGTTTGAGGCTGTTATTGAGGGGAGTTTGAGGCTGTTATTGAGGGCGTTTGAGGCTGTTATTGAGGGAGTTTGAGGCTGTTATTGAGGGAGTTTGAGGCTGTTATTGACGCGAGTTTGAGGCTGTTATTGAGGGAGTTTAAGGCTGTTTTTGAGGGGAGTTTGAGGCTGTTATTGAGGGAGTTTGAGGCTGTTATCGAGGGAGTTTGAGGCTGTTATTGAGGGGAGTTTGAGGCTGTTATTGAGGGAGTTTGAGGCTGTTATTGAGGGAGTTTGAGGCTGTTATTGAGGGGAGTTTGAGGCTGTTATTGAGGGAGTTTGAGGCTGTTATTGAGGGAGTTTGAGGCTGTTATTGAGGGAGTTTAAGGCTGTTTTTGAGGGGAGTTTGACGCTGTTATTGAGGGGGGTTTGACGCTGTTATTGAGGGGGGTTTGACGCTGTTATTGAGGGGAGTTTGACGCTGTTATTGAGGGGAGTTTAAGGCTGTTATTGAGGGGGTTTGAGGCTGTTATTGAGGGAGATTGAGGCTGTTATTGAGGGGAGTTTGAGGCTGTTATTGAGGGGGTTTGAGGCTGTTATTGAGGGGAGTTTGAGGCTGTTATTGAGGAGGGTTTGAGGCTGTTATTGAGGGGACTTTGAGGCTGTTATTGTGGGGAGTTTGAAGCTGTTATTGAGGGAGTTTGAGGCTGTTATTGAGGGGAGTTTGAGGGTGTTATTGAGGGAGTTTGAGGCTGTTATTGAGGGGAGTTTGAGGCTGTTATTGAGGGAGTTTGAGGCTGTTATTGAGGGAGTTTGAGGCTGTTATTGAGGCAGTTTGAGGCTGTTATTGAGGGGAGTTTGAGGCTGTTATTGAGGGCGTTTGAGGCTGTTATTGAGGGAGTTTGAGGCTGTTATTGAGGGGAGTTTGAGGCTGTTATTGAGGGCGTTTGAGGCTGTTATTGAGGGGGTTTGAGGCTGTTATTGAGGGAGTTTGAGGCTGTTATTGAGGGAGTTTGAGGCTGTTATTGAGGGGAGTTTGAGGCTGTTATTGAGGGCGTTTGAGGCTGTTATTGAGGGAGTTTGAGGCTGTTATTGAGGGGAGTTTGAGGCTGTTATTGAGGGCGTTTGAGGCTGTTATTGAGGGAGTTTGAGGCTGTTATTGAGGGAGTTTGAGGCTGTTATTGACGCGAGTTTGAGGCTGTTATTGAGGGAGTTTAAGGCTGTTTTTGAGGGGAGTTTGAGGCTGTTATTGAGGGAGTTTGAGGCTGTTATCGAGGGAGTTTGAGGCTGTTATTGAGGGGAGTTTGAGGCTGTTATTGAGGGAGTTTCAGGCTGTTATTGAGGGAGTTTGAGGCTGTTATTGAGGGGAGTTTGAGGCTGTTATTGAGGGAGTTTGAGGCTGTTATTGAGGGAGTTTGAGGCTGTTATTGAGGGAGTTTAAGGCTGTTTTTGAGGGGAGTTTGAGGCTGTAATTGAGGGGAGTTTGAGGTTGTTATCGAGGGAGATTGAGGGGGGTTTGAGGCTGTTATTGAGGGAGTTTGAGGCTGTTATTGAGGGGAGTTTGAGGCTGTTATTGAGGGAGTTTGAGGCTGTTATTGAGGGAGTTTGAGGCTGTTATTGAGGGAGTTTGAGGCTGTTATTGAGGGGGGTTTGAGGCTGTTATTGAGGGGGGTTTGAGGCTGTTATTGAGGGGAGTTTGAGGCTGTTATTGAGGGAGTTTGAGGCTGTTATTGAGGGAGTTTGAGGCTGTTATTGAGGGAGTTTGAGGCTGTTATTGAGGGGAGTTTGAGGCTGTTATTGAGGGAGTTTGAGGCTGTTATTGAGGGGAGTTTGAGGCTGTTATTGAGGGGAGTTTGAGGCTGTTATTGAGGAGAGTTTGAAGCTGTTATTGAGGGAGTTTGAGGCTGTAATTGAGGGGAGTTTGAGGCTGTTATTGAGGGGAGTTTGAGGCTGTTATTGAGGGGAGTTTGAGGCTGTTATTGAGGGAGTTTGAGGCAGTTATTGAGGAGACTTTGAGGTTGTTATCGAGGGAGTTTGAGGCTGGTATTGAGGGAGTTTGAGGCTGTTATTGAGGGGAGTTTGAGGCTGTTATTGTGGGAGTTTGAGGCTGTTATTGAGGGGAGTTTGAGGCTGTTATTGAGGGGAGTTTGAGGCTGTTATTGAGGGGGGTTTGACGCTGTTATTGAGGGGAGTTTAAGGCTGTTCTTGATGGGGTTTGAGGCTGTTATTGAGGGAGATTGAGGCTGTTATTGAGGGGAGTTTGAGGCTGTTATTGAGGGAGTTTGAGGCTGTTATCGAGGGGGGTTTGAGGTTGTTATCGAGGGAGTTTGAGGCTGTTATTGAGGGGGGTTTGAGGCTGTCATTGAGGGAGTTTGAGGCTGTTATTGAGGGGAGTTTGAGGCTGTTATTGAGGGGAGTTTAAGGCTGTTATTGAGGGGGTTTGAAGCTGTTATCGAGGGAGTTTGAGGCTGTTATCGAGGGGGGTTTGAGGTTGTTATCGAGGGAGTTTGAGGCTGTTATCGAGGGAGTTTGAGGCTGTTATCGAGGGGGGTTTGAGGTTGTTATCGAGGGAGTTTGAGGCTGTAATTGAGGGAGTTTGAGGCTGTTATTGAGGGGAGTTTGAGGCTGTTATTGAGGGGAGTTTGAGGCTGTTATTGAGGGGGGTTTGACGCTGTTATTGAGGGGAGTTTGACGCTGTTATTGAGGGGAGTTTAAGGCTGTTATTGAGGGGGTTTGAGGCTGTTATTGAGGGAGATTGAGGCTGTTATTGAGGGGAGTTTGAGGCTGTTATTGAGGGGGTTTGAGGCTTTTATTGAGGGGAGTTTGAGGCTGTTATTGAGGAGGGTTTGAGGCTGTTATTGAGGGGACTTTGAGGCTGTTATTGTGGGGAGTTTGAAGCTGTTATTGAGGGAGTTTGAGGCTGTTATTGAGGGGAGTTTGAGGGTGTTATTGAGGGAGTTTGAGGCTGTTATTGAGGGAGTTTGAGGCTGTTATTGAGGGAGTTTGAGGCTGTTATTGAGGGAGTTTGAGGCTGTTATTGAGGGGAGTTTGAGGCTGTTATTGAGGGCGTTTGAGGCTGTTATTGAGGGAGTTTGAGGCTGTTATTGAGGGGAGTTTGAGGCTGTTATTGAGGGCGTTTGAGGCTGTTATTGAGGGAGTTTGAGGCTGTTATTGAGGGAGTTTGAGGCTGTTATTGACGCGAGTTTGAGGCTGTTATTGAGGGAGTTTAAGGCTGTTTTTGAGGGGAGTTTGAGGCTGTTATTGAGGGAGTTTGAGGCTGTTATCGAGGGAGTTTGAGGCTGTTATTGAGGGGAGTTTGAGGCTGTTATTGAGGGAGTTTGAGGCTGTTATTGAGGGAGTTTGAGGCTGTTATTGAGGGGAGTTTGAGGCTGTTATTGAGGGAGTTTGAGGCTGTTATTGAGGGAGTTTGAGGCTGTTATTGAGGGAGTTTAAGGCTGTTTTTGAGGGGAGTTTGAGGCTGTAATTGAGGGGAGTTTGAGGTTGTTATCGAGGGAGATTGAGGGGGGTTTGAGGCTGTTATTGAGGGAGTTTGAGGCTGTTATTGAGGGAATTTAAGGCTGTTATTGAGGGAGTTTGAGGCTGTTATTGAGGGGAGTTGGAGGCTGTCATTGAGGGAGTTTGAGGCTGTTATTGAGGGAGTTTGAGGCTGTTATTGAGGGGAGTTTGAGGCTGTTATTGAGGGAGTTTGAGGCTGTTATTGAGGGAGTTTAAGGCTGTTATTGAGGGGCGTTTGAGGCTGTTATTGAGGGAGTTTGAGGCTGTTATTGAGGGAGTTTGAGGCTGTTATTGAGGGGAGTTTGAGGCTGTTATTGAGGGAGTTTGAGGCTGTTATTGAGGGAGTTTAAGGCTGTTATTGAGGGGCGTTTGAGGCTGTTATTGAGGGAGTTTGAGGCTGTTATTGAGGGAGTTTAAGGCTGTTATTGAGGGAGTTTGAGGCTGTTATTGAGGAGAGTTTGAGGCTGTTATTGAGGGAGTTTGACGCTATTATTGAGGGGAGTTTGAGGCTGTTATTGAGGGGAGTTTGAGGCTGTTATTGAGGGAGTTTGTGGCTGTTATTGAGGGAGTTTAAGGCTGTTATTGAGGGGAGTTTGAGGCTGTTATTGAGGGAGATTGAGGCTGTTATTGAGGGGAGTTTGAGGCTGTTATCGAGGGAGTTTGAGGCTGTTATCGAGGGGGGTTTGAGGTTGTTATCGAGGGAGTTTGAGGCTGTAATTGAGGGAGTTTGAGGCTGTTATTGAGGGAGTTTGAGGCTGTTATTGAGGGGGGTTTGAGGCTGTAATTGAGGAGAGTTTGAGGTTGTTATCGAGGGAGTTTGAGGCTGTTATTGAGGGGAGTTTGAGGCTGTTATTGAGGGGAGTTTGACGCTGTTATTGAGGGGGGTTTGACGCTGTTATTGAGGGGAGTTTGACGCTGTTATTGAGGGGAGTTTAAGGCTGTTATTGAGGGGGTTTGAGGCTGTTATTGAGGGAGATTGAGGCTGTTATTGAGGGGAGTTTGAGGCTGTTATTGAGGGGGTTTGAGGCTGTTATTGAGGGGAGTTTGAGGCTGTTATTGAGGAGGGTTTGAGGCTGTTATTGAGGGGACTTTGAGGCTGTTATTGTGGGGAGTTTGAAGCTGTTATTGAGGGAGTTTGAGGCTGTTATTGAGGGGAGTTTGAGGGTGTTATTGAGGGAGTTTGAGGCTGTTATTGAGGGGAGTTTGAGGCTGTTATTGAGGGAGTTTGAGGCTGTTATTGAGGGAGTTTGAGGCTGTTATTGAGGGAGTTTGAGGCTGTTATTGAGGGGAGTTTGAGGCTGTTATTGAGGGCGTTTGAGGCTGTTATTGAGGGAGTTTGAGGCTGTTATTGAGGGGAGTTTGAGGCTGTTATTGAGGGCGTTTGAGGCTGTTATTGAGGGGGTTTGAGGCTGTTATTGAGGGAGTTTGAGGCTGTTATTGACGCGAGTTTGAGGCTGTTATTGAGGGAGTTTAAGGCTGTTTTTGAGGGGAGTTTGAGGCTGTTATTGAGGGAGTTTGAGGCTGTTATCGAGGGAGTTTGAGGCTGTTATTGAGGGGAGTTTGAGGCTGTTATTGAGGGCGTTTGAGGCTGTTATTGAGGGAGTTTGAGGCTGTTATTGAGGGGAGTTTGAGGCTGTTATTGAGGGAGTTTGAGGCTGTTATTGAGGGAGTTTAAGGCTGTTTTTGAGGGGAGTTTGAGGCTGTAATTGAGGGGAGTTTGAGGTTGTTATCGAGGGAGATTGAGGGGGGTTTGAGGCTGTTATTGAGGGAGTTTGAGGCTGTTATTGAGGGAATTTAAGGCTGTTATTGAGGGAGTTTGAGGCTGTTATTGAGGGGAGTTGGAGGCTGTCATTGAGGGAGTTTGAGGCTGTTATTGAGGGGAGTTTGAGGCTGTAATTGAGGGGGGTCTGAGGCTGTTATTGAGGGAGTTTGAGGCTGTAATTGAGGGAGTTTGAGGCTGTTATTGAGGGGAGCTTGAGGCTGTTATTGAGGGAGTTTGAGACTGTTATTGAGGGAGTTTGAGGCTGTTATTGAGGGGAGTTTGAGGCTGTTATTGAGGGAGTTTGAGGCTGTTATTGAGGGAGTTTAAGGCTGTTATTGAGGGGAGTTTGAGGCTGTTATTGAGGGAGTTTGAGGCTGTTATTGAGGGAGTTTAAGGCTGTTATTGAGGGAGTTTGAGGCTGTTATTGAGGGGAGTTTGAGGCTGTTATTGAGGGAGTTTGAGGCTATTATTGAGGGGAGTTTGAGGCTGTTATTGAGGGGAGTTTGAGGCTGTTATTGAGGGAGTTTGTGGCTGTTATTGAGGGAGTTTAAGGCTGTTATTGAGGGGAGTTTGAGGCTGTTATTGAGGGAGTTTGAGGCTGTTATTGAGGGAGTTTAAGGCTGTTATTGAGGGAGTTTGAGGCTGTTATTGAGGGAGTTTGAGGCTGTTATTGAGGTGTTTGAGGCTGTTATTGAGGGAGATTGAGGCTGTAATTGAGGGAGTTTGAGGCTGTTATTGAGGGGAGTTTGAGGCTGTTATTGAGGGAGTTTGAGGCTGTTATTGAGGGAGTTTGAGGCTGTTATTGAGGGAGTTTGAGGCTGTTATTGAGGGAGTTTGAGGCTGTTATTGAGGGGAGTTTGAAGCTGTTATTGAGGGGAGTTTGAGGCTGTTATTGAGGGAGTTTGAGGCTGTGATTGAGGGAGTTTAAGGCTGTTATTGAGGGAGATTGAGGCTGTAATTGAGGGAGTTTGAGGCTGTTATTGAGGGGAGTTTGAGGCTGTTATTGAGGGAGATTGAGGATGTAATTGAGGGAGTTTGAGGCTGTTATTGAAGGAGTTTGAGGCTGTTATTGAGGGAGTTTGAGGCTGTTATTGATGAGGGTTTGAGGCTGTTATTGAGGTGACTTTGAGGCTGTTATTGTGGGGAGTTTGAAGCTGTTATTGAGGGAGATTGAGGCTGTTATTGAGGGGAGTTTAAGGCTGTTATTGAGGGGAGTTTGAGGCTGTTATTGAGGGAGTTTGAGGCTGTTATTGAGGGAGTTTGAGGCTGTTATTGAGGGGAGTTTGAGGCTGTTATTGAGGGAGTTTGAGGCTGTTATTGAGGGAGTTATGAATTTGAGGAAGGTGTTGATCATAAAGGAAAGCTCATGAAGCTGTTGAACTATCAGAAGTTGATTGGTTCCTCTATATTCCAGAAAGAAGGAAATCTGCCAGTTCTGTGTGGTCTGGCCCAGATCCCGTTCCTGAGACTCAGCATGGGCTTTAATTCACCATAACCCCCATGGAATCACTGACCTTCACCCAAGTAAAAACACACACACACCCGCACAGAGACACACACCCGCACAGAGACACATACACATTTACACTCACACTCACACACACTCAGAGACAGACACACACAGACATACACACACTCCCCACACACAGGTGAACACACAGACACAAATACTCACACATACAGAGACACACATAAACACTCCCCACACACAGGCACGCACACACACACACACACAATCACAGAGGGATTTAACTATTAACTCGGTAGAATTTCTGAAACCATTTTTTTAAGCAGAGTGAGAGTTCCTGCAGTGACAATGGAGTTGGTTTGCATTAGAACAGCATTTACTTGCTTTTCATTTGGAGAGTCAGGAATTGTTTTTTTTTGGCTCAGGCAGACACCCATAAACTGGAAAGGTGTTGGGTTCAGTTCCTGGTTGAAGTTCAGTGTAAGAACAATATGTTGGAAAGATTTGGAGGCAGTCTGCAGGGGAGCTGGCTCACATCAGATGTAAGAACAGACCATCCTGGTAAAAGCAGTTAGTTCAGAACAATTGATCAACTCAGTGAAAGAGTTTGAGTTATAAATTCAAGACCAGAGGTGTTTGGTTAGAACCATGAAAAAGTTATTTGAAGCTAAGAAGGTTTAAGCTCTGAGGAAGGGTCACTCAACTGGAAACGTTAACTTTGATCTCTCTCCACATATGTTGCTAGACCTGTTGAGCTTTTCCAGCACAATGTTTTTATTTGAGTGTGTAAAGGTTAAATTTGTTGTGTGAATAATCAAAGAAGAGGATATCAAACTCTCAAGACCAGGAATTGAAAGAAACCATGAATTAAAACCGATAGATATGATAGCGAAGGTATCTCTCTGGTATTTGAATATTATAGAGTGACGGTGTTGTTTAGATGGTTTTGTTCTGCCAACTGTTTCAAAATATTTCAAATTCATTTATATGTAAATGTTTTTTTTTTAATCTTCATTTGCTTTGTGAAATAAACTTCTGTTTTATTGTGAAAAACACATTCGTAGCATTGTGTATTTGTGTTTCAGGGAGGGACCAGCATGTTAATATAAAGGCAAACAAAATATGATCCAGTAAGCAAGGTTTCAATCTGACCGTCATGACAGCACACACTCACACACACACATACACACAGAGCACACAGAGCACACAGAGCACACAGAGCACACACACACAGACACAGACAGACACACCTACATACATACAGAGATACACAGACATACAGAGCACACACACACACAGCACACAGACAGACACACATACACACAGAGACACACAGACACACAGAGCACACACAAACACGCACACAGACACACATACATAGACACACACAGCACGCACACACACAGCACACAGATACAGACAAACACACATACACACATACAGAGATACACAGACACACAGCGCACACAGACAGACACACATACACACAGAGACACACATAGCACACACACACAGAGCACACAGACACACACACACACACACAGACATAGACAGACACACAGAGGCATACACACAAACCCAGAGACAAACACATACACCCACACACAGAGCACATACACACAAACACAGTGACACAGAGTGATGCATACAAACTGACATACACAGACACAGACTCACACACACAGAAACACATTCCCTGTGAGTCCCTGATAAGTCTATATTCCTGCTCCCACCCTCAGGTTAAGAGGTGAGCCGTCGCTTACCCATGAAATACGCGGTGATCTTACACATGGCCTGCCCAAAGATGAAGTCTCCCAGCAGGTTGGGGATGAGAGTGAATGGCATACAGAAAACAGCCACCATCAGGTCACTCAGGGCCAGTGAGAGCAGGAAGGAGTTGGTGACTGTCCGCAATCTCTTGTTGAGAATCAGCACCAAAATAACCATTGTATTGCCGAAAACACTCAGGAGGAAGATGATCGAGTAGAGAAGGATTCGGACGGTGTAATCAAGGTCTGCAAAGACAGACAAGGACCAGGAATGAAACAGCTCATTCTAAACAGAAGACAGTGACAGGAAGCTAACAGAGCCTCCTCAGCCCAATGGGATAATTCACCATCAAACACCAAACCCACTACCTCCCAGCTCCTGCAGCTACCCAGTGAACCCAACCCTGACCTTGACCCTCATTTGCAGAAACCAACTGCAAGCACAGCAAGATCCCAGGCATAGTGCTGCTTTCCCCATTGTCAGAGGTAACCATTGACCAACTCTTCCTCAATCATTGCCCCAGGAACCTGGGACCAGAGACCATTCAGCCTCTTGAGACTGCTGTGCTGTTCCAGACCATGGCAGAATGCCAACATGAACACTACATTGCCACCTGAAACCCACATCGACCTCATCTATACTACCCTCTGGTTTAGTAAAGCTGTCAACCGAATTAAAGAGCCGTTACACTCTGTCCCACCCACTTCTGTCGGACAGAAGATATAAAACTCTGAATACAGGGACCAACAGATGCAAGAACGACTCCTTCCCTGTTGTTATCAGAGTTTTGAATGGCCCTCTTATATGTTAATTCTGATCTCTCACTGCACCTTCTCGACAGCTGGAATACTGTTTTCCGCACTTGGCCATTCTGATGCACTCGTACAGGACAATCTGCCTGTGTAACATGTACCTTGGTACATGTGACAGGAATAAATCAATCCACATCAAACTGAAGAATCAGACTGAAACACATCAACCTTAGGCTTATTAATGTTGAAGGACTGAGCTTTCACAGCAAGAGGTCATTGGAAACATTCACCTCCTCTCAGTGAAGATGTTGCTCCACATCCCAGTTACACATGATTCATCCCTTAATTAACACTGACTCTCCGACAGTGCGGCACTCCCTCAGCACTGACTCTCTGACAGTGCGGCAGTCCCTCAGCACTGACCCTCCGACAGTGCAGCACTCCCTCAGCACTGACTGTCAGACAGTCCGTCACTCCCTCAGCTCTGACCCTCCCACAGTGCGGCACTCCCTCAGCACTGACCCTCCAACAGTGCGGCACTCCCTCAGCACTGACCCTCCAACAGTGCAGCACTCCCTCAGCACTGACCCTCCGACAGTGCAGCACTCCCTCAGCACTGACCCTCCGACAGTGCAGCACTCCCTCAGCACTGACCCTCCGACAGTGCGGCACTCCCTCAGCACTGACTCTCCAACAGTGCGGTACTTGCTCAGCACTGACCCTCCGACAGTGCGGCACTCCGTCAGCACTGACCCTCCGACAGTGCGGCAGTCCCTCAGCACTAACCCTCCCACAGTGCAGCACTCCCTCAGCACTGACCCTCTGACAGTGCCCACTCCCTCAGCATTTACCCTCTGACAGTGCGGCACTCCCTCAGCACTGACCCTCCGACAGTGCAGTGTGAATCTGACACAGTGGGATTTGAACCCAGGCCTCCAGGACATTAATTGTGTCGGTGGACTGAAAGGCCTGTTATTTCCCCAGTAGGGCAACGCGTCCCTATCCTGCTCATGTGAGTGTCACCTCTTGATGACTTTATGAAAGGAATATCATTCCGCAGTCTCCACATGGACAGGACATGCTGAAAACCCCAATCAGGCAGAATCGTACTCAATGGGGGAGCAGGCCCGAGGGGCCGAATGGCCTGCTCCTGTTCCTTGTCTGTTTGTTTATGTCACTCAGTTGGCAGAGACACTAACTGATCAAAAATCACATCAATGCAGAGCTGTTGGCCCCTCAGTCAAGCATCTTTGTGAGGGGTATGAGGCCATTCAGCCCATTCTGTCTGTGACAGTCAGAGCTGTAGAATGACCTCTCTTTGCACATTTGTCATGGGAACAGCAATTGGCCATTCAGCCCATCAAGCCTGCCCCACCATTCAATACCATTGTGGCTGATCAGACATTTCAATAGGTTTTACTCAGCCCATCCCCATAACCCTTTATCCCACCAATACTCAGAAATCTACAATCTCAATCTTAATCATTCTCAGGGAGAGAGAATTGCAAAGGTTCACAACCCTCTGGGTAAAAACAATTCTTATCGCCATCCGAAATGACATCCCCCTATTTTTAAACTGTGCTCTCTCATCTCGACTCCGAACCAGGGGGAACATGCAACCTGCATATCGATAAGTATTTTGTAGGTTTCAGTGAAATCATCTCTCATTCTCTGAAACTCTGGAGAATACGGCCCCAGTTCACCCAACCCCTCTTCTTTGGACAATCCCATGATCCCAGGAACAAGTCTGGTGAACCTCTATCGCATTTACTTTATGGCAATCATATCTTTCCTGAGAAAAGGAACCAGAATTGCACAAAGTACTCCAGGTACAGTCTAATCAAGCTCCTGGACAGTCACAGCAAGACTTCAGGGAACTCCTGCCTGACTTGGGGAACTGTTCAGGAGGTTGGGCTGAATCCACTGGGGTTTAGAAGAATATGAGATGTTGTTATTAAAATATCTAAGATCCTGAGGGATGGGACAAAGTTGGAGAGTCTGCCAATCTGGGAGGGTTCCTCAGGTATGGGGAGGGGTAGCCTGGAATCGGGGGGGGGGGAGCAGGGTTTAAGAAAAAAAAGAGTTTCCCTTTTAAGACATGGATGAGGGAACTTCTTGCCGGTCAGAATCTGGAATTCTGAAGTCTCGGCCGGGAATATATTAACCGAGTGCTGACAGTTAATCCAGTGAAAGCTTCTGGGAAAACATAGGGAAATGGAATTGAAATCTCAATCAGGTCAGCCACCATCATGTTAAATGGTGCAGCACGATCGAGGGGCAGAGTGGCCTTATCCTGCTCCTGAATCCAATGTTCTGATGTCCTGTTCCTCAGAGCTGGTCAGACTGATCTCCCTCTGCCAGGAGACGGTGAGGACTGCAGATGCTGGAGATCAGAGCTGAGAGTGTGGTGTTGGACAAGCGCAGCAGGTCAGGCAGCATCTGAGGAGCAGGAGATGTCCATTCCTGATTAAGGGCTTTTGCCCGAAACGTCGACTCTCCTGCTCTTCACATGCTGCCTGACCTGCTGTGCTTTTCCAGCACCACACTCTCGACTCTGATCTCCCTCTGCCCACCATCTACCCACTGTCCTCAGCACCAGGCACAATGCCAGCTCACTCCTCATTGAACAACCTCTACCTCCAGCTTCGAGAATTCACTCCAACTCGCTCGGGTTAAAGCACACCAGCCCATAGCAGTGGGACCAGTGCACACAAACCATCAGGCACTGAGAAGCATCTCGCTTTATATTCATTCAGTCACTGTGCACTTCAACACCACATACAACAGCTGAAGCCAAAACATTGTGTATTTTCACAAAGCAGGTAGGTATAGCTCTTGGAGCTAAAGGAGTATGGGGGGAGGGGTTAACTAGGATGATCAGTCATGACCACATTAAATAGCAAGGCAGGTTTGAGGGCCGAATGGCCCACTGCTGCTCCTAGCTCCTCTGTTTCTATGATTGACCAGAGGCCAGACAAGAGTCACGCACACTGCTGTGTGTCTGGAGTTACATGGTTAGTCATAGAGATGTACAGCACGGAAACAGACCCTTCGGTCCAACCCGTCCATGCCGACCAGATATCCCAACCCAATCTAGTCCCACCTGCCAGCACCCGGCCCATATCCCTCCAAACCCTTCCTATTCATATACCCATCCAAATGCCTTTTAAATGTTGTAATTGTACCAGCCTCCACCACATCCTCTGGCAGCTCATTCCATACACACACCACCCTCTGTTGCCCCTTAGGTCCCTTTTAAATCTTTCCCCTCTCACCCTAAACCTATGCCCCCTAGTTCTGGACTCACCTATCCAAGGGAAAAAAACTTTGTCTATCACCCACCCCTCATGAATTTATTAAACCTCTGTAAGATCACCTCTCAATATCCTATGCTCCAGGGAAAATAGCCCGGACTGGACTGGGTAAGGACAGTAGATTTCCCTCCTTAAGGAACATTAGTCACCCAAATGGGTTTTCTGGCAACTGACAATAGTTCTTATTAATTCTTTTAAACCCATATTTCCACTGAATTGAAATGTCCCCATCTAGATGTTGGAATCTAACCCATGTCATCAGAACAGATGAATAGACAAATTTTTTTCCCTGAAGTGGGGGAGTCCAGAACCAGAGGGCATAGGTTTAGGGTGAGAGGGGAAAGATATAAAAGAGACCTAAAGGGCAACTTTTTCACGCAGAGGGTGGTACGTGTATGGAATGAGCTGCCAGAGGATGTGGTGGAGGCTGGTACAATTGCAACATTTAAGAGGCATTTGGATGGGTGTATGAATAGGAAGGGTTTGGAGGGTTATGGGCCGGGCGCTGGCAGGTGGGACTAGATTGGGTTGAGATATCTGGTAGGCATGGACGGGTTGTCATCCTGGGGCTCAGGATGACTTGCCCAGTGTCACTTGCCCCTCCCCCTGGCACATCACCAGGGCAATGGGAAACACTCAGAAAACAAGCCTACTGAACAATGACCAAGGGCCCAACATGCTCTCAGTGTTTCAGTTTAACACTGATCCTGGGAAAGAAACAGTAAGAAAAATGGCAAAGAAGTTTTGAACATTTCTCTGATGTACAGAGCACTGAAAGACAAAGAATTCTGACATCACTGATTGTTCTCGTATCAGTTATGAATATCTCCGCAGCTCCATCCATCAGTCCAACGACAGTTTAATTACACACCGAGTGCCTCCGCTAACTGGATGAATCACAACTAAAAGCATTCCTGCAAATAGCTTCTGGGCCGGGGGAGTGAAATCAACAGGAGTCACTGACAGAGAGGGAGGTTGTTTTCAATTTATTCAGCGTGTGTGGGTAGCATCGGGAAACCTGCACTGAGACACAGAAAAAGCTGCAAAATACTCAGCAGGTCAGGTAGCAGCTGTGAAGCGACAGAAACTGCAGTCATGTTCAAAAGGAGGGCTCAGATTAGATTCCCTACAGTGTGGAAACAGGCCCTTCGGCCCAACCAGTCCACACTGACCCTCCGAAGAGTCACCCACCCATACCCATTTCCCTCTGACTAATGCACCTAACACTATGGGCAATTTCCCATGGCCAATTCACCCAACCTGCACATCTTTGGATTGTGGGAGGAAATCAGAGGAAACCCACGCAGACACGGGGAGAATGTGTAATATCCACACAGACAGTCACATGAGGCCGGCATTGAACCTGGGACCCTGGTGCTGCGAGGCAGTAGTGCTAACCACTGAGCCACCCGCCAAGTGAAAACAGGCTGAAGATGCTGGGATTGTCTCCTTGGAGGGCAGAAGGATGAGGGGAGATTTGATCAAGGTTTTCAGATTCATGAGGGGTCTGGACAGAGGGAACAAGGAGAAACAGTCCCCAATGGGGGGGGGAAAGGACAAAGAATTAAAGAATGCAGATTGAAGGGGATTGATCAAAGAGTTAATGGAGACAAAGGGAGATCCAGACGGAGAGAGAGTCAAGATGGTGGAACCATAACCCATTTGAGGAGAAAGTGAGGTCTGCAGATCCTGGAGATCAGAGCCGAAAATGTGTTGCTGGAAAAGCGCATCAGGTCAGGCAGCATCCAAGGAACAGGAGAATCGATGTTTCGGGCATAAGCCCTTCTTCAGGACCCATTTGAACCTGACAGGAGGAACTCACTAAATTAGATCAGAGGCTTTGGAGCAATGAAGGGAGAGGATGGGGCATAATAAATCACTCCTTCTGAAAGTCAGCACTGACACATAAAAATTAACCTTAAAATAATTCACATCCACACTCTGCACTGTCAGCAACATATCCATGGTCGCAGGGTCAGTGCTGAGGGAATGCCGCACTGTCACAGGGCGGGGGTTAAGGGAGGTCTGCACTGTCAGAGGATCTGTATTGAGGTAGCACCACACTGTCGGAGGGTCAGTGCTGAGGGAGCACCGCACTGTCGGAGGGTCAGTGCTGAGGGAGCACCGCACTGTCGGAGGGTCAGTGCTGAGGGAGCACCGCACTGTCGGAGGGTCAGTGCTGAGGGAGTGCCGCACTGTCGGAGGGTCAGTGCTGAGGGAGTGCCGCATTGTCGGAGGGTCAGTGCTGAGGGAGTGCCGCATTGTCGGAGGGTCAGTGTTCTATCACTTCTATCTAGGAGGACAAGGTCTACAGGTACGTGGGATCCCAACGCCCTGCAAGTTCCCCTCCCTGAGGGCATTGTGGGTCAACCTACAGCACATGGATTGCAGCGGTTCAAGAAGGCAGCTCACCCCCATCTTCTCAAGGGGTAACTAGGGACGAGCAATAAATGCTAGGCCCAGACAGTGACACCCACGTCCAGGGAATGAACAAGTAATCATATAAATGCCAGCCCATTACAGATGGAAATGGGAGAGTTTATAAAATACAACTGTAATAATAAAAAAGCTAAATAAATACATTGTGGCTATCTTCATTGAGGATGTCTCAAATGCTCTGTCTGCAATAATTAATTTTCAACATGGTAAAAATAAAGATGGAATTGAATATTAGTAAAAAGGTCACCTTGGATAAAATTAATGGGACTGAAAATCGATAAATCCCAGGCGCATGTGGGTTCAAAGAATTCGGAATCAACCACCTGCCAACAGCCACTTCATTCGGTGAAAGTGTCGTAAGATTGTAAAGGCCGGGAGCAGGAGGAGGCCGTTCGGCCCATCGAGCCTGCCCTGCCATTCAATAAGATCATGGCTGATCTTTTCGTGCCCTCAGCTCCACTTCCCCGCCCTCTCACCGTATCCCTTAATTACTTAACTGTTCAAAAGTCTATCTATCTGAGCTTTAAAAACATTCAGCGAGGTAGTCTGAACTTGGCGGGGAATTCCACAGATTCACAACCCTCTGGGTGAAGAAGTTCCTCCTCAGCTCAGGCTGAAATCTGCTCCCCGATATTTCCAGGCGATGCCCCCACCCCACCCCACCCCAGCTCTAGTCGAGTACACGTGTCTCTCAAGTGCAAGGTTGGAAATGTCACAGCATTGTTTAAGAAAGGACGGAGAGAGACGCCGGGCACCTGCAGACCTGTTAGCCTGAACACAGGAAGACAGAAACTACTGGAATCTATTGTTGAAGGATATTTGTGACCTTTCAACAGTCATTGTCTGACTGAACCCAGGCAGGGTTGCACCCGGAGGACTGTGGGAAGGTTTGGTCATCCTGCTTAAAGAGAGATAGACTTACCATGGAGGGGGTGCAGAGGAGGTTCACCAGACAGAGATGGTGAGAGTGTCCTGTGAGGAGAGATTTTGGAGAATGGACCATCTCTCGAGATTAGAAGAATAAGGATTTCATAGAAACTTATAAAGTTTTTACGCCTGACAGGGTAGGTTTTCCCTGATTCTGGGGTGTAGAACCAGGGGGCACGGTCCCATATAAGGAGGAGGTTATGTTGGACTCCGATGAAGAGGAACATCTTCATGAAGAGTTCAGTGGGGAGTGTTTAGAATTCCCGACCCCAGAGACTGTGGACGCTCCTTCACTGGGAAGGTTCAGGCTGAGATTGACAGGTTTCCAGTTACTCGCAGGAACGAGCGAGTTCCTCTTGTTAACACAGACGTATGGTTTGGAGTGAGGTGATCAGGTGTAATCTAGACTAGCAGAGCTGGCTCAATGGGCTGAATGGCCTGTTCCTGCATTCCTGAGACAATCATCAATAAATCCAATCAGAGGTTCAGGGGAAATGATTTCACCCAGACAGCGAAGTAAAGGAAGATCCCACTCACATCGGGAGTGGTCAAGGAGAATAATGTCAGTGTGTTGAAGGGGAAGCTGTATAAAGCCGTGGGATGAAAGGATTGGAAGGAGATGGTGATGAAGGGATGTCAGGGCCAGGAGCTGACAGGAGCCTCATGAGGAGCAGAAACAGAAACATGGAATCGAGGGGCTGAATGGTAGGTTCCTGTGCTGTAATGTTACAGTCATAGAGATCTACAGCACAGGAAAATACCTTTCGGCCCAATGAGTCCGTGCCAGTCAGAAACAGCCATCTAGCTATTCGAAGCCTGTTTCCTCACACTTCACCCATGAGCCTTGTCATCTCAATACTTTGTAAATGTTCAAAGTTTGTGCGAAGATTTGTAGCTCGGGTGCTCGTTGCTGTGGTTCTGTTCGCCGAGCTGGAAGTTTTTGTTGCAAACGTTTCGTCCCCTGGCTAGGTGACATCATCAGTGCTTGGGAGCCTCCTGCGAAGCGCTTCTGTGGTGTTTCCTCCGGTGTTTATAGTGGTCTGTCCCTGCCGCTTCCGGTTGTCAGTTTCAGCTGTCCGCTGTAGTGGTTGGTATATTGGGTCCAGGTCGATGTGTTTGTTGATGGAGTTTATGGATGAATGCCATGCCTCTAGGAATTCCCTGGCTGTTCTCTGTCTGGCTTGCCCTATGATAGTAGTGTTATCCCAGTCGAATTCATGTTGCTTGTTGTCTGCGTGTGTGGCTACTAAGGATAGCTGGTCGTGTCGTTTCGTGGCTAGTTGATGTTCATGTATGCGGATTGTTAGCTGTCTTCCTGTTTGTCCTATATAGTGTTTAGTGCAGTCCTTGCATGGTATTTTGTACACTACATTAGTTTTGCTCATGTTGGGTATCGGGTCCTTCGTTCCGGTGAGTTGTTGTCTGAGCGTGGCTGTTGGTTTGTGTGCTGTTATGAGTCCTAGGGGTCGCAGTAGTCTGGCTGTCAGTTCTGAGATGCTCCTGATGTATGGTAGTGTGGCTAGCCCTTTTGGTTGTGAATTCACTACAAGAGTATACAGGAAAGCCACACACACAGACCAAGTCCTAAACTATGAAAGTAATCACCCCAACACACACAAACGAAGCTGCATCAGGACACTATTCAAAAGGGCCACAACACACTGCAGTACACCAGGACTGCAAAAAGAAGAAGAGGAACACCTATACAAGGTATTCGCCAAAAACGGATACCCGCGCAACTTCATCAGCAGATGCCTAAGAGAAAGACCACGGAACGAGGACATACCACAACCCAAAGGACTAGCCACACTACCATACATCAGGAGCATCTCGGAACTGACAGCCAGACTACTGCGACCCCTAGGACTCATAACGGCACACAAACCAACAGCCACGCTCAGACAACAACTCACCAGAACGAAGGACCCGATACCCAACATGAGCAAAACTAATGTAGTGTACAAAATACCATGCAAGGACTGCACTAAACACTATATAGGACAAACAGGAAGACAGCTAACGATCCGCATACATGAACATCAACTAGCCACGAAACGACACGACCAGCTATCCTTAGTAGCCACACACGCAGACAACAAGCAACATGAAATCGACTGGGACAACACTACTATCATAGGGCAAGCCAGACAGAGAACAGCCAGGGAATTCCTAGAGGCATGGCATTCATCCACAAACTCCATCAACAAACACATCGACCTGGACCCAATATACCAACCACTACAGCGGACAGCTGAACTGACAACCAGAAGCGGCCGGGACAGACCACTATAAACACCGGAGGAAGCATCAAAGAAGCGCTTCGCAGGAGGCTCCCAAGCACTGATGATGTCGCCTAGCCAGGGGACGAAACGTTTGCAACAAAAACTTCCAGCTCGGCGAACAGAACCACAACAACTTTGTAAATGCTCAGGGTTTCTGCTTCCTCCCCCCCACCACAGGCAGGATGTTCCAGATTCCCACCACCCTCTGGATGAACACCTCCTGCCCTTTAGCTTAAATCTCTACCCTGGTCACTGAGCCCTCCATCAAGGGGAAATGTTTCTTCCTAGCTATGTCCCTCATTATTTTATAAATCTCAATCATGTCCCTCTCAATCTCCTGTACTCTAAGGAAAACAACCCCAATCTAGATTCACCACCTTTAAGTACATTTAAGTCGTCATTGGACAAGCATATGGACGTACATGGAATAGTGTAGGTTAGATGGGCTTCAGATTGGTATGACAGGTCGGTGCAACATCGAGGGCCGAAGGGCCTGTACTGCGCTGTAATGTTCTATGTTCTATCCAATCTCTTCATCAGTGAAAGTCTCCAGCCCAGGCAACATCCTGGTAAATCTCCCTCTGCACCCTCTCCAGTGCACTCACACCCCTCCTGCAATTCCAGAACTGCACACAGTACACTCACTGTGGTCTGACTAAAGTTTTATACAGTTCCAGCATCACCTCCCTGCTCTTAAACACTACACCTTGACTAATAAAGACCAATCTTTCATAATGCCTTCTTGACCACTGCATCCACCAGCCCCACGACCTTAAGTGTCCATTTGACATACACACCAAGGTCCCTCTGATCCTCTGTGCTCCCCAAGATGCTGCCATTTGTTATATATTCCCTTGTGTTGCTTGAGCTGTCTAAATGCATCACCTCACATTTACTTGGATTGAAGTCCATTTGTCATTGATCAGACCATCTACATCCTTCTGTAACCCTAATGCTATTCTCTTCACTATTTACCAACCCAGTAGTTACTCAGCATTCAATCACTATGGTACTGCTGTGAATCGACTAACCTTTGCTGTGAAACTCATTCACCTGACGAAGGCTCATCAACCTGAAACGTGAACTCAGTTTCTCTCTCCGCAGACGCAGTCAGACACTGAGTTTCTCCAGGACTTCCTGCTTTTGTTCGGTTTAGTGCTGCTGTCATCTCTCTGGACAGCTGTGTCCCCATCTGAGTCTACCTTCAGGACGGAGCTCACCTTCACTCTGAACGGCCTCACTCTGCCAGGGCTAGTATCTCATCAGCTGAGCTCAGGACCAGCTACTCTGCACCATAGACAAGCTGCTGGGGAAGTGGGAGAGTCTAGGTCTAGAGGAACATCAGCTCAGAGGAAGGAGTCACCGACTGAAGACAGGGATGAGGAGGAATGTCTTCTGTCGGGGTGGGGGGGGTGAACCTGTGAAATTCTTTACTGCAGAGGGCTGTCAGGACCAGGTCATTGAGTATATTCAAGGCTGAGAAAGACAGAGTTCTAATCAGGAAGGGAATCAAGGGTTATTGGGAAAACGCAGGAAAGTGGAGTTGAGGATGACCAAATCAGCCATGATCTCATTGAATGCCAGAGTAGACTTGATGGGCTGAATGGCCTACTTTTGTTCCTGTGTGTGATGGAGATGGTTCACTCATTCTCTGAGTGAGGGAAACCTGACGAACCTCACCAGTCTAGCGCCCAAGTGACTCCAGTCCCAGAGCAATGGCGCTGGCCCTGAAATGGACCAGTGATTGACTCAGTTCAAAGGGCAGTTAGAGATGGGCAACAATGTTGGCCTTGCCAGAGAAGGCCACATCCTGGGAACAATATCAACAAGGCTGCTATATAAATGTATACGTTAAACAGGTTGGGACTCGACTCACAGGAGTTTAGGGTCAGATGTCACAGACACCGGGTTATATCCAACAGGATTATTGGAGCTGTTGGAGCACAGACTCTGGCCGGTGTCGTGTGACTTCTGACCTTGTCCAGCCCAGTCCAACACCGGCACCTCCACATCATCACTGGAGTTGAGAAGAATGGGAGGTGACCTCATTGAAACATATATCAGATTCTGAACGGGGCGAGACGATGTTTCCCCTCACAGGGGAATCTAGGAGCAGAGGGCACAGCCTCAGAATAAAGAGGCACCAAATTCAGACTGAGATGGGGAGGAATGTCTCCTCTCTGTGAGGTTTCAGAGTCTTTGGAGCCCCTTGTCACAGAGAGAGCTGTGGGGGCAGAGTCCGTGTGGATATTTGAGGCTGAGACAGATTCTCGATCAGTCGGGGGACCGAGGGTTACTGGGAAAGGGCAGGAAGGTGGACATGAGGAATGTGGGATCAGCCAGGATACTATTGAATGGGGGAGCAGGCACAAGGGGTTGAATAGCCTCCTTCTGTCCCTATTTCTGATAGTCTCATGGTCAGAAGTGTGAGAACTTTTGCGGTAAAGTGGCAGCATCCCTCCCCCTAGACGAGGAGGGCTTGGGTTTAAGTCCCAGGTGCTCCAAGGTGTTATCAATACTCAACTGAAATATGAAAGCGCTTTGATGAAATCACCTAGAAACCAGTTGGCGCAGGAGGCTGGCAATGTGCCCGTCACCCTCCCCCTTATTAGAACGACCCTCCTCTCACCCAGACATCAGTGATGGACAATTCCACCACCTGTTCCTTTATAAACAGGGCGGTTCACTCCAGAATGCCAGTGAGGAGTAAGTCCCTGCACAAAGACAGAGCCTGGAATGTTACACCAACAGGTAACACAGACATTTAAACACAGATACGCCTTTCCAATCGGAACTGGAATCTTAATGTGATTATTTCACAAAATGAACAACAGCTGTGAGGTCCTCCCTCAGCACTGACCCTCCGACAGTGCGGCACTCCCTCAGCACTGACCCTCCCACAGTGCGGCACTCCCTCAGCACTGACCCTCCGACAGTGCGGCACTCCCTCAGCACTGACCCTCCGACAGTGCGGCACTCCCTCAGCACTGACCCTCCGACAGTGCGGCACTCCCTCAGCACTGACCCTCCGACAGTGCGGCACTCCCTCAGCACTGACCCTCCGACAGTGCGGCACTCCCTCAGCACTGACCCTCCGACAGTGCGGCACTCCCTCAGCACTGACCCTCTGACAGTGCGGCACTCCCTCAGCACTGACCCTCTGACAGTGCCCACTCCCTCAGCACTGACCCTCCGACAGTGCGGCGCTCCCTCAGCACTGACCCTCTGACAGTGCGGTACTCCCTCAGCACTGACCCTCTGACAGTGCGGCACTCCCTCAGCACTGACTCTCCGACAGTGCGGCACTCCCTCAGCACTGACCCTCTGACAGTGCCCACTCCCTCTGCACTGACCCTCTGACAGTGCCCACTCCCTCAGCACTGACCCTCTGACAGTCCAGCACTCCCTCAGCACTGACCCTCTGACAGTGCCACTCCCTCAGCACTGACCCTCTGACAGTGCCCACTCCCTCAGCACTGACCCTCCGACAGTGCGGCACTCCCTCAGCACTGACCCTCCGACAGTGCGGCACTCCCTCAGCACTGACCCTCCGACAGTGCAGCACTCCCTCAGCAGTGACCTTCTGACAGTGCGGCACTACCTCAGCACTGACCCTCCGACAGTGCGGCACTACCTCAGCACTGACCCTCCGACAGTGCGGCACTTCCTCAGCACTGACCCTCCGACAGTGCGGCACTCCCTCAGCACTGACCCTCCGACAGTGCGGCACTCCCTCAGCACTGACCCGCCGACAGTGCGGCGCTCCCTCAGCACTGACCCTCCGACTGTGCGGCACTCCCTCAGCACTGACCCTCCAACAGTGCCCACTCCCTCAGCACTGACCCTCCGACAGTGTGGCACTCCCTCAGCACTGACCCTCCGACAGTGCGGCACTCCCTCAGCACTGACCCGCCGACAGTGCGGCACTCCCTCAGCACTGACCCTCCGACAGTGCCCAATCCCTCAGCACTGACCCTCCGACAGTGCGGCACTCCCTCAGCACTGACCCTCCAACAGTGCCCACTCCCTCAGCACTGACCCTCCGACATTGTGGCACTCCCTCAGCACTGACCCTCTGACAATGCGGCGCTCCCTCAGCACTGACCCTCCGACAGTGCGGCACTCCCTCTGCACTGACCCTCCGACAGTGCGGCACTCCCTCAGCACTAACCCTCCGACAGTGCGGCACTCCCTCAGCACTGACCCTCCAACAGTGCCCACTCCCTCAGCACTGACCCTCCGACAGTGCAGCACTCCCTCAGCACTGACCCTCCGACAGTGCGGCACTCCCTCAGCACTGACCCTCTGACAATGCGGCTCTCCCTCAGCGCTGATCCTCCGACAGTGCCCACTCCCTCAGCACTGACCCTCTGACAGTGCGGCGCTCCCTCAGCACTGACCCTCTGACAGTGCCCACTCCCTCAGCACTGACCCTCCGACAGCGCGGCGCTCCCTCAACACTCAGTGAGGAGTCTGATCCACCCCCACAGTTTCTGTGCTGATTCGGTGAGCGGCTGTGGGTGTGGATGACTGGGTCTCTCGTTGTCCTGGTGAAGCTGGTGGTCAGTTTTGTTCCTTGTTGAGATTTTCAGCAGTTCACTGGGCCTGGTATCTCACTGTGACATTAATCACACTCAGACCTCATTCCCTGTCGTCATGGAACTCTCTCTTTCCTGAATGTTTACCCAATTCCCTTTGGAAATTCTGATTGAATATGTTTGCTCTCCTTCAGGCAGTGTGTTCTCGACTGTACCATCTTGTCTTCGGTAGTTTAAACATGATCTGACATCCGATGATAAATCCCCAGCATCTCTGTGGAAAACAATCTTGCCATTCCTGGTGGATTTATTCATCTTGCTGTCTTATATCCTGTCTGTAGTGTCACCTCAGGTTGACTGCACCTCCCTGTGACTGCACAGCATGCGTTTGAACATAGTGTACTTTTCATTCCAATATCCGTGAGACCTCGGGGCTGACTCTGTTACACTCTGTAACAACGGCCTTCAGTCCCACAGTGACTCAGGCTCATTCTGTAGTTTCTCTGGGATCCCACCCAGGCCTTGGTGCTTACCTCCTTCATTCTCTTGACGGACATGGACATCATTGGTTAGGCCAGTGCATATTGCCCGTCCCTAATTGCCCCTTGAGAAGGTGGGGGTGAGCTGCCTTCTTGAACCGCTGCAGTCCATGTGCTGTGGGTTGACCCACAATGCCCTTAGGGAGGGAATTCCAGGATTCTGACCCAGTGACGTTGGAGGAATGGTGATATAATTCCAAGTCAGGATGGGGAGTGGTATGGACAGGTACTTGCAGGTGGGTGCTGGTGTTCCCATGTACCTGCTGCCCTTGTCCTTCTAGATGGAAGCGGTTATCGGTGTAGAAGGTGCTGCCTGAGGATCTTTGGTAAATTGTGGAGGGACTTCAGATACGGGGAAAGGTTAGAGAAGTTGTGACTGTGCTCCAAAAATTCATGAGGGGTCTGGACAGAGGGAACAAGGAGAGGGAGAGGGAGGGGGGAGACGGAGAAGCAGAGGCTGAGGCCTGAGGGGGATTGAGCCGCGATGGAGACATGGGGAGGTTCACACAGAGAGAGAGGGTTAGGATCCAGAATCTCCTGCCTCAGGGTGTGGGGGAGACAGTGTCCATCGAAACAGGAATGGGATCAATATCTGAACAGGGAGAACGTGCAGGGTAATGGCAGGAAAATTCCACCAGCTCATTCAGAGAGCCAGTATTGACACAGTGGGCCGAATGGCCTGGTGCTGTGCTGGAACCGTTCTGCAAGATTCAGATCAATACTGAGGAAGTAGGTGACAGGAAGGTGAGGGGTCCCCACAACCACCAGAGATATAAACAGGGGGGGGGGGGGGGATAAAGACCCTCTGTGAATTGTGGAGTGACTGTCACCCCGGAGACAGAGAGAGAGAGAGAGAGAGAGAGAGAGGGAGGAAGAGGGAGGGAGAGGGAGAGAGAGAGAGAGAGAGGGAGGGAGAGAAAGAGGGGGAGGGGGAGAGAGAGAGGCAGTGGAAGGGGGCAGAGGGAGAGAGGGAGTGAGAGAGAGAGCGGGAGGGAGAGACAGAGGGGGAGGGGGAGGGAGAGGGAGAGAGGGAGTGGGAGAGAGGGGGGAGGGAGAGGGGGAGGGGGAGTGTGTGAGTGAGAGAGAGAGGGAGGGGGAGGGGGAGAGAGAGGGAGAGGGGGAGGGGGAGAGAGAGGGAGTGGGAGAGGGAGAAAGGAGTGAGAGAGAGAGGGAGGGAGGGAGGGGGTGAGAGGGAGAAGGAGAGAGAGAGATAGGGAGGGGGGAGAGAGGGAGATAGGGAGAGGGAGAAGGAGAGGGGGGGGAGAGAGAGAGAGAGGGAGAGAGAGAAAGGGAGAGGGGGAGAGAAGGGGGGGAGAGAGAGAGGGAGATGGAGGGAGAGGGGGAGAGAGAGAGAGGGAGGGAGAGAGAGATGGGGAGAGAGAGAGATGGAGAGAGAGAGAGGAGAGAGAGGGGGAGAGAGCAAAGGCCTGAGGTGAGAGTTCTGATGGAGGGACAGAGTTCTGGGCTGTACGTATTACCACGTGTTGGGGTATTGGGAATGGATTAGGTGTTGGTGTGAGGGTGCCCCTGCAGTGAGGGGAGACTCACTCAGGAATCAAGATGGTAGTTGTGTTTCTCTCTCTCCACCAGACCTGCTGAGTTTCTCCAGTACATTCTGTCTTGGTTTCGGATTTCCAGCATCTGTAGGATTTTGATCTTTTTGAACATGCTCAGATTGTTGCCCCTTTAAAAAGCCTTCCCCCTGTCTGACACCCAGCTAGGACAGAGAGTGGGAGACGCAGACAGTGAGTCAGAGAGATCTGGTGATTGTCATCTCCTGCTTTGAGTGACTGTCTCCTTACGCAGTCTGTCAGAACTGACACCATTTAACAGAAAGCATCAGAGGAGCGGTGAGGAATTAAAGGGAGGTAATGGTGCAGTGATAATGCCGTAGGGGTTAATGACCCAGAACTATAGCCTAACACAGACCAAGTCACAGATCAAATCCCACCCTGTCTGCTGGCAGAGACATAACTAGCAATTTTATAAAGTCTAGTCTAGTGGCAATCACATTAAAAACCCATCGGGTTCAGTATGTCCATCCTTACCTGGTCTGGCCTACATGTGACTCCAGACCCACAGCAACGGGAGATAATTCTGAAAAGAAGTCAGTCAGGTTTATCAAAGCGGCAGGAAGGAATGAAATTGGAAAGACCACCATCGAGTGAAGGACCAGAACATCCCCCCCCACCGGGAACAGCAGAGAGATGGCCTGAGCCAAGGAAGAATGTATTCACCCACACGGTTGTGAACCTGAGAAACTGCCTGCCCAGTCGGGGCGACCTCATTGAACAGCTTTAAGGCAAAGGTTGAGCTTTGAACAGTAAAGGAATTAAAGGTTATGGTGAGAGGGCGGGTAAGGGGAGCTGAGGCCACAACACCATCAGCCATGATCTTATTGAATGGTGGGGCAGGGTCGAAGGGCCGAATGGCCTCCTTGTGCTTCTGGTCCTTATACTCTTATGTTCTGAGAGAGGTCAGGGACTCAGTGCTGGGACTAACAGCTGATTGCAATCTCCCAGTGGGGCTGGAACCAATGAGGAATTCCTGATTTCAGGATCTCATTGATGGATCAACAGAGCAGTCTCCTTGACATATAGATGCTGCCACTGGCCCCGGGATAGTTCAGCACAGAGATACCCGTGTGGATTCAGGATGAAGAGACCTTCCCACACCCAAACTGTCACAGATCAGCCACTCGGATAAAAGCAAGAATATTCGACAGCTAGGCACAGACCCCTGGAAGGGTATTCACTGAACTCAAAGAGTCAGAGACTCATCCAGATGCACAGCACAGAGAAAGGCCTTTCTGCCCATCAAGTCCAGACCAGCTTACTGCTCTCTACTCATTTCTCCCATACTTGGCCCATTGCATTGACATGACCAGAGCCCAGCTAAACACTTCCTCAATGTTTGAGGGTTTCTGCCTCTCCCACCCTCACAGGCAGTAAATCCCACATTCCCACCACCCTCTGGGTGAACAAAAGTTTGTTCTCACATCCCCCCAAACCCTCTTGCCCCTTACTTTAAATCCACGCCCCCCGGTCACTGACCTCTCCCTCAAGGGGAAACATTCACTCTGTCTCCCCTGTCTATGTCCCTCATTATTTTATACATCTCAGGCACATCTCCACTCCTCCTCTGCTCTAAATAAAACATGATGTAGAGGTGTCGGGGTTGGACTGGGGTGGACTGGGGGTGGACTGGGGTTGGACTGCGGTGGACTGCGGTGGACTAGGGTGGACAAGCTCAGGGGTCACATGAGACCAGGCTATAGTCCAACAGGTTTATATGAAACCCTGAAGTTTCGGAGAGCTGCTCCTTCATCAGGGGAAGTGAGAGAGAAGCACAGACCTTAAAGGCAGAGAGATCAGAGGTCTGCACCAATGGAGTGAGTGAGTGTTGATAAGGTGAACAATCCCTGCAGCTGATCGAGAGTGTCAGACCGGGTGAGTAAAGTGTCAACAGCTGATTAACTAGTGAAGGGATGACCTATAATCCTAGTAATTGAGGCAGAGAGATAATTACAAAAGATTAAAAATAAGGTGGTGCTGGAGATAAATTAAACGACTGGAATAACACATGAGGTGTAAGAGTCACAGGCCGAGGGTCTAACCAAATGGTGTCTTCATGGTACAACCTCACCTTGACCTGGGGTTCATGTCACACTACGTACTGTTCTGTATCTGTAACATCTGCCTTATCATCCTTTTTTGACACCATCACCTTTGATAAATTTGTAAGTTTGTACGGTTACTCGTTACTTTGATTAGACCCTCGGCCTGTGACTCTTATACCTGACACGTTATTCCAGTCACTTAGTTTAGCTCCAGCACCACCTTATTTTTAATGTTTTGTAATGATCTCCGCCTCAACCAATCGGTTTCTCGGTCATCCCTTCTGTCATTAATCAGCTGTTGACACTTTACTCACACGGTCTGACACTCTCGATCAGCTGCAGGGATTGTTCACCTTATCAACACGACACTGACTCCATTTGCACTCCACGGTGATCTCTCTGATTATCGATGCTGTGGCTGGGATCTTCCCTCTCACCACCCGATGAAGCAGCACTGCTCCGAAAGCTTGTGACTTCAAATACACTTGTTGGTATTGTGTGACCTCTGACCCCAGGAAAACTGCTCCAGTCTGTCCACTCCATTAGCTGAAACTCTGCAGCCCAGGTGACATCCTGGTAAACTGCCCCTTAGTCCCCGGGAGATAGGGAGGACTGCCGATGCTGGAGAGTCAGAGGCAAGATGTGTGTTGCTGAAAAAGCACAGCAGCACATCAGATTCCTGATGGAGGGTCTATGCCCGAAACGTCAACTCTCCTGCTCCTTGGATGCTGCCTGACCGGCTGTGCTTTTCCAGCACCACACTTTTCAACTCTCCCTCTGACCCTCTGACAGTGTGGCGCTCCCTCAGCACTGACCCTCCGACAGGACAGCACTCCCTCAGCACTGACCCTCCGACAGTGCGGCTCTCCCTCAGCACTGACCCTCCGACAGTGCGGCTTTCCCTCAGCACTGACCCTCCGACAGTGCGGCTCTCCCTCAGCACTGACCCTCCGACGGTGCGGAACACCCTCAGCACTGACCCTTTGACAGTGTGGCACTCCCTCAGTACTGACCCTCCGACAGGACAGCACTCCCTCAGCACTGACCCTCCAACAATGCGGCACTCCCACAGCACTGATCCTCCTACAGTGCGGAACTCCCTCAGCACTGACCCTCCAACAGTGCGGCACTCCCTCAGCACTGACCCTCCGACAGTGAGGCACTCCCTCAGCACTGACCCTCCGACAGTGAGGCACTCCCTCAGCACTGACCCTCCGACAGTGCGGCACTCCCTCAGCACTGACCCTCCGACAGTGCGGCTCTCCCTCAGCACTGACCCTCCGACAGTGTGGCACTCCCTCAGCACTGACCCTCCGACAGTTTGGAACTCCCTCAGCACTGACCCTCCCACAGTGTGACACTCCCTCAGCACTGACCCTCCGACAGTACAGCACTCCCTCAGCACTGACCCTCCAACAGGACAGCACTCCCTCAGCACTGACCCTCCAACAGGACAGCACTCCCTCAGCACTGACCCTCCGACAGTGCGGCGCTCCCTCAGCACTGACCCTCCGACAGTGCGGCACTCCCACAGCACTGACCCTCCGACAGTGCGGCACTCCCTCAGCACTGACCCTCCGACAGTGCGGCACTCCCTCAGCACTGACCCTCCGACAGTGCGGCACTCCCACAGCACTGACCCTCCTACAGTGCGGCACTCCCTCAGCACTGACCCTCCGACAGTGCGGCACTCCCTCAGCACTGACCCTCCGACAGTGCGGCTCTCCCTCAGCACTGACCCTCCGACAGTGCGGAACTCCCTCCGCACTGACCCTCCCACAGTGTGGCACTCCCTCAGCACTGACCCTCCGACAGTACAGCACTCCCTCAGCACAGACCCTCCCACAGTGCAGCACTCCCTCAGCACTGACCCTCCGACAGTACAGCACTCCCTCAGCACAGACCTTCCCACAGTGCAGCACTCCCTCAGCACTGACCCTCCGACAATGCGGCACTCCCACAGCACTGACCCTCCTACAGTGCGGCGCTCCCTCAGCACTGATCCTCCGACAGTGCGGTGCTCCCTCAGCACTGACCCTCCCATAGTGCGGCACTCCCTCATCACTGACCCTCCGACAGTGCGGTACTCCCTCAGCACTAACCCTCCGACAGTACGGCACTCCCTCAGCACTGACCCTCCGACAGTGCGGCACTCCCTCAGCAGTGACCCTCCCACAGTGCGGCACTCCCTCAGCACTGACCCTCCCACAGTGTGGCACTCCCTCAGCAGTGACCCTCCCACAGTGCGGCACTCCCTCATCACTGACCCTCCCACAGTGCGGCACTCCCTCAGCACTGATCCTCCCACAGTGCGCCACTCCCTCAGCACTGACCCTCCCACAGTGCGGCACTCCCTCAGCACTGACCCTCCGACAGTGCGGCACTCCCTCAGCACTAACCCTCCGACAGTACGGCACTCCCTCAGCACTGACCCTCCGACAGTGCGGCTCTCCCTCCGCACTGAGGCACTCCCTCCGCACTGACCCTCCGACAGTGCGGCACTCCCTCAGCACAGACCCTCCCACAGTGCAGCACTCCCTCAGCACTGACCCTCTGACAGTGCGGCACTCCCTCAGCACTGACCCTCTGACAGTGTGACACTCCCTCAGCACTGACACTCCGACAGTGCGGCACTCCCTCAGCACTGACCCTCCGACAGTGCGGCACTCCCTCAGCACTGACCCTCTGACAGTGCGGCACTCCCTCAGCACTGACCCTCTGACAGTGTGACACTCCCTCAGCACTGATCCTCCGACAGAGCTCACTCCCTCAGCACTGACCCTCCGACAGTGCGGCACTCCCTCAGCACTGACCCTCTGACAGTGTGACACTCCCTCAGCACTGACCCTCCGACAGTGCGGCACTCCCTCAGCACTGACCCTCTGACAGTGTGACACTCCCTCAGCACTGACCCTCCGACAGTGCGGCACTCCCTCAGCACTGACCCTCCGACAGTGCGGCACACACTCAGCACTGACCCTCCGACAGTGCGGCACTCCCTCAGCACTGACCCTCCCATAGTGCGGGACTCCCTCATCACTGACCCTCCGACAGTGCGGCACTCCCTCAGCACTAACCCTCCGACAGTACGGCACTCCCTCAGCACTGACCCTCCGACAGTGCGGCACTCCCTCAGCAGTGACCCTCCCACAGTGCGGCACTCCCTCAGCACTGACCCGCCCACAGTGCGGCACTCCCTCATCACTGACCCTCCGACAGTGCGGCACTCCCTCAGCACTGACCCTCCGACAGTACGGCACTCCCTCAGCACTGACCCTCCGACAGTGCGGCGCTCCCTCAGCACTGACCCTCCCACAGTGCGGCACTCCCTCAGCACTGACCCTCCGACAGTGCGGCGCTCCCTCAGCACTGACCCTCCGACAGTGCGGCGCTCCCTCAGCACTGACCCTCCCATAGTGCGGCACTCCCTCATCACTGACCCTCCGACAGTGCGGCACTCCCTCAGCACTAACCCTCCGACAGTACGGCACTCCCTCAGCACTGACCCTCCCACAGTGCGGCTCTCCCTCAGCAGTGACCCTCCCACAGTGCGGCACTCCCTCAGCACTGACCCTCCCACAGTGCGGCACTCCCTCAGCAGTGACCCTCCCACAGTGCGGCACTCCCTCAGCACTGACCCTCCCACAGTGCGGCACTCCCTCAGCACTGACCCTCCCACAGTGCGGCACTCCCTCAGCACTGACCCTCCGACAGTGCGGCACTCCCTCAGCACTGACCCTCCCACAGTGCGGCACTCCCTCAGCACTGACCCTCCGACAGTGCAGCGCTCCCTCAGCACTGACCCTCAGACAGTGCGGCGCTCCCTCAGCACTGACCCTCCCATAGTGCGGCACTCCCTCATCACTGACCCTCCGACAGTGCGGCACTCCCTCAGCACTAACCCTCCGACAGTGCGGCACTCCCTCAGCACTGACCCTCCGACAGTGCGGCTCTCCCTCAGCACTGACCCTCCGACAGTGTGACACTCCCTCAGCACTGACCCTCCGACAGTTTGGAACTCCCTCAGCACTGACCCTCCCACAGTGTGACACTCCCTCAGCACAGACCCTCCCACAGTACAGCACTCCCTCAGCACTGACCCTCCAACAGGACAGCACTCCCTCAGCACTGACCCTCCAACAGGACAGCACTCCCTCAGCACTGACCCTCCGACAGTGCGGCGCTCCCTCAGCACTGACCCTCCGACAGTGCGGCACTCCCACAGCACTGACCCTCCTACAGTGCGGCACTCCCTCAGCACTGACCCTCCGACAGTGCGGCACTCCCACAGCACTGACCCTCCTACAGTGCGGCACTCCCTCAGCACTGACCCTCCGACAGTGCGGCACTCCCTCAGCACTGACCCTCCGACAGTGCGGCTCTCCCTCAGCACTGACCCTCCGACAGTGCGGAACTCCCTCCGCACTGACCCTCCCACAGTGTGGCACTCCCTCAGCACTGACCCTCCGACAGTACAGCACTCCCTCAGCACAGACCCTCCCACAGTGCAGCACTCCCTCAGCACTGACCCTCCGACAGTACAGCACTCCCTCAGCACAGACCTTCCCACAGTGCAGCACTCCCTCAGCACTGACCCTCCGACAATGCGGCACTCCCACAGCACTGACCCTCCTACAGTGCGGCGCTCCCTCAGCACTGATCCTCCGACAGTGCGGTGCTCCCTCAGCACTGACCCTCCCATAGTGCGGCACTCCCTCATCACTGACCCTCCGACAGTGCGGCACTCCCTCAGCACTAACCCTCCGACAGTACGGCACTCCCTCAGCACTGACCCTCCGACAGTGCGGCACTCCCTCAGCAGTGACCCTCCCACAGTGCGGCACTCCCTCAGCACTGACCCTCCCACAGTGTGGCACTCCCTCAGCACTGACCCTCCCACAGTGCGGCACTCCCTCATCACTGACCCTCCCACAGTGCGGCACTCCCTCAGCACTGATCCTCCCACAGTGCGCCACTCCCTCAGCACTGACCCTCCCACAGTGCGCCACTCCCTCAGCACTGACCCTCCCACAGTGCGGCACTCCCTCAGCACTAACCCTCCGACAGTACGGCACTCCCTCAGCACTGACCCTCCGACAGTGCGGCTCTCCCTCAGCACTGACCCTCCGACAGTGCGGCACTCCCTCCGCACTGACCCTCCGACAGTGCGGCACTCCCTCAGCACAGACCCTCCCACAGTGCAGCACTCCCTCAGCACTGACCCTCTGACAGTGCGGCACTCCCTCAGCACTGACCCTCTGACAGTGTGACACTCCCTCAGCACTGACCCTCCGACAGTGCGGCACTCCCTCAGCACTGACCCTCCGACAGTGCGGCACTCCCTCAGCACTGACCCTCTGACAGTGCGGCACTCCCTCAGCACTGACCCTCTGACAGTGTGACACTCCCTCAGCACTGACCCTCCGACAGTGCGGCACTCCCTCAGCACTGACCCTCTGACAGTGCGGCACTCCCTCAGCACTGACCCTCTGACAGTGTGACACTCCCTCAGCACTGATCCTCCGACAGAGCTCACTCCCTCAGCACTGACCCTCCGACAGTGCGGCACTCCCTCAGCACTGACCCTCTGACAGTGTGACACTCCCTCAGCACTGACCCTCCGACAGTGCGGCACTCCCTCAGCACTGACCCTCTGACAGTGTGACACTCCCTCAGCACTGACCCTCCGACAGTGCGGCACTCCCTCAGCACTGACCCTCCGACAGTGCGGCACACCCTCAGCACTGACCCTCCGACAGTGCGGCACTCCCTCAGCACTGACCCTCCGACAGTGCGGCACTCCCTCAGCACTGACCCTCCGACAGTGCGGCACTCCCTCAGCACTGACCCTCCTACAGTGCGGCGCTCCCTCAGCACTGATCCTCCGACAGTGCGGTGCTCCCTCAGCACTGACCCTCCCATAGTGCGGCACTCCCTCATCACTGACCCTCCGACAGTGCGGCACTCCCTCAGCACTGACCCGCCGACAGTGCGGCGCTCCCTCAGCACTGACCCTCCGACAGTGCGGCACTCCCTCAGCACTGACCCTCCGACAGTGCGGCACTCCCTCAGCACTGACCCTCCGACAGTGCGGCACACCCTCATCACTGACCCTCCGACAGTGCGGCACTCCCTCATCACTGACCCTCCGACAGTGCGGCACTCCCTCAGCACTAACCCTCCGACAGTACGGCACTCCCTCAGCACTGACCCTCCGACAGTGCGGCACTCCCTCAGCAGTGACCCTCCCACAGTGCGGCACTCCCTCAGCACTGACCCTCCCACAGTGCGGCACTCCCTCAGCACTAACCCTCCGACAGTGCGGCACTCCCTCAGCACTAACCCTCCGACAGTACGGCACTCCCTCAGCACTGACCCTCCCACAGTGCGGCTCTCCCTCAGCAGTGACCCTCCCACAGTGCGGCACTCCCTCAGCACTGACCCTCCCACAGTGCGGCACTCCCTCAGCAGTGACCCTCCCACAGTGCGGCACTCCCTCAGCACTGACCCTCCCACAGTGCGGCACTCCCTCAGCACTGACCCTCCCACAGTGCGGCACTCCCTCAGCACTGACCCTCCGACAGTGCGGCACTCCCTCAGCACTGACCCTCCCACAGTGCGGCACTCCCTCAGCACTGACCCTCCGACAGTGCGGCGCTCCCTCAGCACTGACCCTCCGACAGTGCGGCGCTCCCTCAGCACTGACCCTCCCATAGTGCGGCACTCCCTCATCACTGACCCTCCGACAGTGCGGCACTCCCTCAGCACTAACCCTCCGACAGTACGGCACTCCCTCAGCACTGACCCTCCGACAGTACGGCACTCCCTCAGCACTGACCCTCCCACAGTGCGGCTCTCCCTCAGCAGTGACCCTCCCACAGTGCGGCACTCCCTCAGCACTGACCCTCCCACAGTGCGGCACTCCCTCAGCAGTGACCCTCCCACAGTGCGCCACTCCCTCAGCACTGACCCTCCCACAGTGCGGCACTCCCTCAGCACAGACCCTCCCACAGTGCGGCACTCCCTCAGCACTGACCCTCCGACAGTGCGGCACTCCCTCAGCACTGACCCTCCGACAGTGCGGCACTCCCTCAGCACTGACCCTCCCACAGTGCGGCACTCCCTCAGCACTGACCCTCCGACAGTGCGGCACTCCTTCAGCACTGACCCTCCGACAGTGCGGCACTCCCTCAGCACTGACCCTCCTATAGTGCGGCACTCCCTCATCACTGACCCTCCGACAGTGCGGCACTCCCTCAGCACTGACCCTCCGACAGTACGGCACTCCCTCAGCACTGACCCTCCGACAGTGCGGCACTCCCTCAGCACTGACCCTCCGACAGTGCGGCACACCCTCATCACTGACCCTCCCACAGTGCGGCACTCCCTCATCACTGACCCTCCGACAGTGCGGCACTTCCTCAGCACTGACCCTCCGACAGTGCGGCACTCCCTCAGCACTGACCCTCCGACAGTGCGGCACTCCCTCAGCACTGACCCTCCCACAGTGCGGCGCTCCATCAGCACTGACCCTCCGACAGTGCGGCACTCCCTCAGCTCTGACCGTCCCACAGTGCAGCACTCTCTCAGCACTGACCCTTCGACAGTGCGGCACTCCCTCAGCACTGACCCTCCGACAGTGTCCACTCCCTCAGCACTGACCCTCCGACAGTGCGGCACTCCCTCAGCACTGACCCTCCGACAGTGTCCACTCCCTCAGCACTGACCCTCCGACAGTGCGGCACTCCCTCAGCACTGACCATTCGACAGTACGGCACTCCCTCATCACTGACCCTCCCACAGTGCGGCACTCCCTCAGCACTGACCCTCCCACAGTGCGGCACTCCCTCAGCACTGATCCTCCCACAGTGCGACACTCCCTCAGCACTGACCCTCCGACAGTGCGGCACTCCCTCAGCACTGTCCCTCTGACCGTGCGGCACTCCCTCAGCACTGGGCCTCCGACAGTGCGGCGGTGCCTCAGCACTGACTCTCTCACAGTGCAGCACTCCCTCAGCACTGACCCTCTGACAGTGTGGCACACCCTCAGCTCTGACCCTCCCACAGTGCGGCGCTCCCTCATTACTGACCCTCCGACAGTGCAGCACTCCCTCAGTACTGACCCTCTGACAGTGCGGCACTCCCTCAGCACTGACTCTCTGACAGTGTGGCACTCCCTCAGCACTGACCCTCTGACAGTGCAGCACTCCCTGAGCACTGATCCACCGACAGTGCGGCACACCCTCAGCTCTGACCCTCCCACAGTGTAGCACCCCCTCAGCACTGACCCTCCGACAGTGCAGCACTCCCTCAGCACTGACCCTCCGACAGTGCCCACTCCCTCAGCACTGACCCTCCGACAGTGCCCACTCCCTCAGCACTGACCCTCTGACAGTGTGGCACACCCTCAGCACTGACCCTCTGACAGGGCCCAGTCCCTCAGCACTGACCCTATGACAGGGTCGGTGAACTGAACCCTGTGACACCGCTCTCGTTGCCCTGCCAGAAAGAGACAGTTTTACCCCAACGTTGCTCTCTAATGTTTGCCCAATCTGGATCAGATGAGCCAATAGGCTGAGAGGTGGCAGATAAATTCAGATAAATGCGAGGTGCTGCATTTTGGGAAAGCAAATCTTAGCAGGACTTATACACTTAATTGTAAGGTCCTAGGGAGTGTTGCTGAACAAAGAGACCTTGGTGTACAGGTTCATAGCTCCTTGAAAGTGGAGTCACAGGTAGATAGGATAGTGAAGGCGGCGTTTGGTATGCTTTCCTTTATTGGTCAGAGTGTTGAGTACAGGAGAAAGTGAGGTCTGCAGATGCTGGAGATCAGAGCTGGAAATGTGTTGCTGGAAAAGCGCAGCAGGTCAGGCAGCATCCAGGGAACAGGAGAATCGACGTTTCGGGCATAAGCCCTTCTTCAGGAATGGGGAAAGTTTGTCCAGCAGGCTAAGATAAAAGGTAGGGAGGTGGGACTTGGGAGAGGGGCGTCGGAAACGTGATAGGTGGAAAGAGGTCAAGGTGAGGGTGATAGGTCAGACTGGGGTGGGGGCGGAGAGGTCGGGAAGAAGATCTCAGGTTAGGAAGGCGCCTTCCTAACCTGAGATCTTCTTCCCGACCTCTCCGCCCCCACCCCAGTCTGACCTATCACCCTCACCTTGACCTCTTTCCACCTATCACATTTCCGACACCCCTCCCCCAAGTCCCTCCTCCCTACTTTTCATCTTAGCCTGCTGGACAAACTTTCCCCATTCCTGAAGAAGGGCTTATGCCCGAAACGTCGATTCTCCTGTTCCCTGGATGCTGCCTGACCTGCTGCGCTTTTCCAGTGTTGAGTACAGGAGTTGGGAGGTCATGTTGCGGCTGTACAGGACATTGGTCAGGCCACTGTTGGAATATTGTGTGCAGTTCTGGTCTCCTTCCTAGCGGAGTGATGTTGTGAAACTTGAAAGGGTTCAGAAAAGATTTACAAGGATGTTGCCAGGGTTGGAGGATTTGAGCTACAGGGAGAGGCTGAATAGGCTGGGGCTGTTTTCCCTGGAGCATCAGAGGCTGAGGGGTGACTATGGAGGTTTATAAAATCATGAGGGGCATGGATAGGGTAAATAGACAAAGTCTTTTGCCCAGGGTAAGGGAGTCCAAATCTAGAGGCATCAGTTTAAGATGAGAGGGGAAAGATATAAAAGGGACCTAAGGGACAACTTTTCCATACAGAGGGTGGTATGTGTATGGAATGAGCTGCCAGAGGAAGTGGTGGAGGCTGGTACAATTACAACATTTAAGATACCTGGTCAGCACGGACAACTTGGACTGAAGGGTCTGTCCATGCTGTACAGCTCCATGACTCTGTGACCTCTGTGGGGGGGAGATGGGGTGGTATTTGTTGCCTACCTCTGGTCTGCCTCCAATGCCTGTACATCTTTCCTTGGTTAAAGGGCCCAAAAGTGTTCCCAATATTCCAGCTGTGGTCTGACCAGTGCTTGAATAGGTTTTGCCAACATTCCATCCCATCGGATAAACCCAACGACCAGGGAGTTCAAAACCAGGAGCATAGTCTGGGAATACAGGGTGGGCCATTTCAGACTGAGATGGGGAAGAAGGTCTTCATCCAGAGAGTAGGGAGCCTGTGGAACTCTCTGCCACAGGAAGTGGTTGAGGCTGAAACACATTGAATGGTCTTGAGAAGGAGTTTGATATCGGTCCAGGGCAAAAGTGAGGATTGCAGACGCTGGAGATCAGAGTCTAGGTTAGATTGGTTGGTGCTGGAAAAGCACAGCAGGTCAGGCAGCATCCGAGGAACAGGAAAATCGACGTTTCGGGCAAAATCCCTTCATCAGGAATGTGTTCTAGGGACTAAAGGGATCAAACAGGAGAAAGCAGGAACAGGATACTCAGTTGGATGATCATACTGAGTGGTGGGGCATACTTGAAGGGCTGAATGGTCTCCTCCTGCCCCTATGTTCTTTGTTTGCCCTCCCTATTCCCGATGATCTTGGACACTAGTTTTAATGATACCTGGACGAGGATTCCCAAATCCTTCAGTGCTGTGGGAGTCTGCAGTCTCTCTCCCTAACAACGATAATCAGTCCTGAAGGAGTCAGCAAGGGGTAAAGGTGGAAGAAACTCTCAGTAAACCACACCAGGGGGTAAGGTCAGGGGCAACTAGGGTGCAAAACAGCATCAGAGAGGGCGGGAGAACAAAAAGCAAGGGATAGAAATAACAGAAGTCAAAAGGGGCAAGAGAGATGGGAGGGCAATAAGAGAGGGCAGAAGGGCAGTGAGATTCTGTGATGGTGAGGTCTTTCTGTTGAGTCACTTTATCATCCCTTGGTTCCAGGATTTCTCCTCAATGTGAGCCGGTTTGTGGAGTGTTTCCCAAAGCTGGTTACTGGGGGTGGGGTGGGGGGGAGATGGGGTGGTATTTGTTGCCTACAGAGGGGTAACTGAACTGCCCCTCCCTCACACCTGATGCCTGGAGTGTGAGGGAGAGCGGAGATTGAACATTGCTGATTCAGCAGACACACCGCTCTCGCTGTGCAACAGCAGAGTGACAAACCCCCAGTCTGAAACCCTCAACCCCCTCCCTCTGTCTCTCTCTCTCTCTGCCTCTCAGTCTTTCTCCCCCTTTTTTTAGATTCCCTATCGTCATGTGGAAACAGGCCCTTCGGCCCAACAAGTCCACACCGACCCTCTGAAGTGTAACCCACCCAGACCCATTTCCCTCTGACTAATGCACCTAACAATTTCCCATCGCCAGTTCACCCTGACCCTGCACATCTTTGGATTGTGGGAGGAAACCGGAGCACCCGGAGGAAACCCACGCAGACACGGGGAGAATGTGCAAACTCCACACAGTCAGTCACCCGAGGCTGGGATCGAACCTGGGATCCTGGCGCTGTGAGGCAGCAGTGCTAATTTCTCTGTCTCTCTCTCTCTCTCTCTCTCTGTCTCTTACTAAATCTGTCTCTATCTCTCTGACTTTCTCTGTCTTTCTGTCTCTCTACCGCTCCCTCTCTAGCTCTCTCTGTCACTCTATCTGTCTTCCTCTCTCTCTCTATCCCTCTGTTTGCCTGTCTCTCTGCATCTCTCTCTGTCTCTGTGTCTGTCTCTCTGTCTCTTTCTCTTTCACTGTCTCTCTTTCTGTCTCTCTCTGTCTGTCTGTCTATCTCTCTGTCTCTCTCTCTCTCAATGTCTCTGTCTATCTCTCTCTGTCTCTGTCTCTCTCTCTCTCTCTCTCTCTCACTGTATCTGTCTCTCTGTCTCTGTCTCTCACTCTCTCAATGTCTCTGTCTATCTCTCTCTGTCTCTGTCTCTCTCTCTCTCTCTCACTGTATCTGTCTCTCTGTCTCTGTCTCTCTCTCTCTCTCTCACTGTATCTGTCTCTCTGTCTCTGTCTCTCTCTCTCTCCCCTGTCTCTCTCCATTATCCAGTGAGTAACGCACTCAGGATGGTGCAGGGTGTTACACTGCCACTTCACTGTCAGGGGAACACAATATTAAAACGTTCCGTGGACTCTCTGTGAGAGAAGAATGGAGTTTCTCCAGGTTTTCTGGTCAAGATTTCCAGTAAATTAGGTTCAGGAGTTGGGGATGTGACAGATCGGGGAACGTGGTAAACGTTGAGGAGGATAGTAACAGATTCCATCAGCATTGAGACCCACTGCTGAGAGGGACTGGGACGTGGCAAGTGTAATGTCATTCAGAAAAGTGATGCATTATCATTCTTTTGGGGGGGGGGGGGTTAAAATGAAACAGGAGAAACTCAAGGTCACAATTGTAAGGGGTGGGGGGGGGGGAGGAGGTGAATGTGGTGACATTACACTCAGTCACAGTGTGGTTAGAGGGGCTGTGTGGGGCCGGGCCACAGCAGGCTGTTGTGATCAGGAATTCACTCTCTGGAATGACAGTGGAAACAGTGACAGAACGGTTCCAGCACAGCACCAGGCCATTCGGCCCACTGTGCCGATACTGGCTCTCTGAATGAGCCGGTGGAATTCTCCCGCCCTGTAACCCTGTATGTTCTCTCTGTTCAGATATTGATCCCATTCCTGTATGAAAGCCTCAATGGACACTGTATCCCCACACACCCTGAGGCAGGAGATTCTGGATCCTAAATCCTTCCCTCTGTGTGAACCTCCCCGTGTCTCCATCGCTGCTTTCATCAATCCCCCTCAACCCTCAGCCTCTACTTCTCCATCTCCCTCCAGACCCCTCATGAATCTGAAAACCTCGATCAAATCTCCCCTCAACCTTCTCCCCTCCGAGGAGACAATCCCAGCATCTTTCCACTGTTATTGGGACTGAAGGGTCTCATCCCGGGATCTGTACATGCTCCTCCAGCTGAGGTCGAACAGGGGGCTTGTACAAGTTCACTATCACCTCCTCGCTCGTGTACTCTATTTCCCTATTAATAAAGCCGAGGACACTGCCTGCTGTACTAGTCACGCTCTCCTCCTGTCCTGCCGCCTTCAACAGCAACTTTCAAAAAGAAATTAAAAGAGGAATATTTTGTTGGCTGCTGTGGGATGTGGAACAGTGGGCTAGCATTAACTGGGTCGATCTTTCAGAAGGTCAGTCTGGGCACAATGGCCTCCATCCATCATTGTATGACCATTAAAGACATTGCTGTCTGTGGGAGCATACTGTCTACAAATTGACTACTGCACTTCCTTGGCTGTGGAAAACCTCAGGATGTGCGAGGTGCTTTTACATTCACGCCCTCTGTCTTTGCTGGAATATGTTTGTGGTTAAATAGTGGGTTTTTTTGTCGAAATATTTTGTCAGTGTGTCTCACTCTGTCTGATTGCCTTGACGGGGGCAATGTGAAGGAATGTGGGGGTAAGAGAGCTGTGCCCTCCTTTGGGCAGGGAGTCAGGGTGGGGAGGGGGGAGTGGACCCTGCCTTTGGGGGAGATCAAAACTTCGAATCGAAAACAGACCCTGCAGGTGCCACTGGATCAACCCCTCAGTTAATCGGCCAATTCTCACTGAGACACAATTGTTGGGAAAACATTCAGAATAAATGAGGACTTCAAGAGGCTCCTGAGGGAATCAAAAGGGCATTGTTGGGAAATACCTGGGAGTGGGGGTGTGGGGGTGGGGTGGGGGTGTGGGGTGGGGTGGGGGTGTGGGGTGGGGTGGGGGTGTGGGGGTGGGGTGGGGGTGTGGGGGTGGGGTGGGGGTGTGGGGTGGGGTGGGGGTGTGGGGGTGGGGTGGGGGTGTGGGGTGGGGTGGGGGTGTGGGGGTGGGGTGGGGTTACTAAAGGAGCAGTGGGTTCGCTGTGGGGGGAGGGGGGCATGAAAGAGAGGAGTACAGTCTATTCCAAAAGCCCTGGTTCCAATTCCTTACCTTCTCCCATTTACTGGTTCAGTCTGTCCTTTTCTCTATCACTGACTCCATCTCTCTCTCCCTCACGCTCCTTCTGGAAGTCTGTATTTTATGATGTTCTCTCCCTCTTTGTACCTCTCAATCCGGGGAGAAATTATTTGCCTCAAATCCCATTCAGAGCAGGATTAAAAAAAATCTCTCTCCTTCCCTCTATCTCCCTGTCGCTCTGTCTCTGTCTCCTTCACTCCATCTCTCCCACCCTCCCTCTGCCTCATCTCTGTGTCCTTCCCTCTCTCCCTCCATCTCTCCTTCCCTCTGTCTCCTTCTCCCTCCAACCCTCCCCTCCATCTCTCCCTCCCTCTGTCTCCTTCCCTCCCTCCCTCCCTCTCTCCCTTTTTCTGTCTCCCTCCCTCCCTCTCTCCCTCTGTCACCTTCTCCCTCCATCCCTCCCCTCCATCTCTCCTTCCCTCTGTCTCCTCTCTCCCTCCTTCTCCCTCCCTCCCCTCCATCTCTCCCTTTTTCTGTCTCCCTCCCTCCCTCCATCCCTCTCTCCCTCCCTCCCTCTCTCCCTTTTTCTGTCTCCCTCCCTCCCTCTCTCCCTCTGTCTCCTTCTCCCTCCATCCCTCCCCTCCATCTCTCCTTCCCTCTGTCTCCTCTCTCCCTCCTTCTCCCTCCCTCCCCTCCATCTCTCCCTTTTTCTGTCTCCCTCCCTCTCTCCCTCTGTCTCCTTCTCCCTCCATCCCTCCCCTCCATCTCTCCTTCCCTCTGTCTCCTCTCTCCCTCCTTCTCCCTCCCTCCCCTCCATCTCTCCTTTTTTCTGTCTCCCTCCCTCCCTCCATCCCTCCCTCCCTCCCTCCCTCTCCCTCTCTGTCAGCAGCTTCCACACTCACCCTTTCTCCCGGTGAGGACAGCTCTCCCTGTTCCCGTTTCCCCGCACGATCCGTTCAGGAATCCGCTCTCGCTCTGGTTCAGACATTCCAGCTGCGGCCACAGGCTCCTGTTCCCGTCCATCCTCCCGGCTCCCGGCTCCCGGCTCCGGGCGGAGAGGCAGAGTGAGGGAGGGAGTGTGACAGAGACACGGGGGAGAGATGGAGAGAGGGAGGGGGAGGAGAGAGGGAGGGAGAGAGAATCTCAAACAAAAACAGAAATCGCTGGAGAAGCTCAGCAGGTCTGGCCGCATCTGTGGAGAGAGAGATCAGAGCAAACATTTCAGGTCCAGGGACCCTTCCCCAGAACTGACTGGTTCCCTCCCTCTCTCCTCCCTTTCTCCTCCCTCTCTCCGATCTGCGTATGGGACAGATTCTCAGAGTCAGACCATTCAACCCATTGAGAGTGTGCTAGCTCTCTCCAGGTGGTCCCTCTCTCCTGTTTTGTAGCTGATTCCTTTCCCAGTTTGTCGTTTTCGGAAGTTCCCACTGCCCAGTCAGGCAGCAGTATCTTTTAATAAAAATATTCTCTTCATCCCAGGAGCCCCCCTCTGGCTATTTTAGTGAGGCCCCTGAATCTGTGAGTCTCCCCTGATGACTGACCCTGACCCTCCTGTCCCCTCCTTGCTCTAAACCCCTCCTGACCCTCAACCTCACAGTTCAAGGACAGACCAACCCTCTCTGTTCTAATGTGAACCGTGCCAACTTCCCCAGTCTGTCCAAACTCTCCCCGCCACCCCCCTCCCTCCCCCCCCCCCCCCATCCCTGCTCCCATTCCGAGAAATCTCCTTTCCCAAGCCGTTCCCCCACTTTCTAAAGTGCCATGTCCCCCCATGAGAAACAGTGGTCTACTGAAACTCTGCCGGGGCTCTGATGAATTATCGGACAAGATTCATGAACCTTCCAATGTCTGTGTCCTGACACAGACCCCACCCCAAGCTGGTGCAGTCTCTAACACTGTTCCCTTGACATCATCATCATCATCATCATCATCATCATCACTCGTTCTTTGCAAAATGATACAAATCTGCATTTCTCTGCCGTGGCGAAAAGTTGCAGCACGCCGCTGTGCAGAGGGACCTGGGTGTCCTTGTGTATGAATCACAGAGGGTCGGTCTGCAGGTACAACAGGTCATTAGGAAGGCAAATGGAATTTTGTCCTCCATCGCTAAAGGGATTGAGTTTAAGAGCAGGGAGGTTATGCTGCAGCTGTACAGGGTGCTGGTGAGGTGACACCGGGAGTACTGTGTGCAGTTTTGGTCTCCTTACTTGAGAAAGGATGGACTGGTGCTGGAGGGGGTGCAGAGGGGGTTCACTGGGATGATTCCAGAGTCGAGAGAGTTGGCTTGTGAGGAGAGGCTGAGTAGACAGGGATTATATTCACTGGGATTTAGAAGAATGAGGGGGGGGGTCTAATAGAAACATATAAAATTATGAAGGGAATAGATAAGGTAGAAGCTGAGAGGATGTTTCCACTGGCAGATGAGACTAGAACAAGAGGAAATAGCCTCAAAATGAGGGGGAGCAGATTTAGGACCGAATTGAGAAGGAACTTGGTCACCCAGAGAGTTGTGAATCTGTACAAGCAGTTACAGTAATGGAGACTTCCTCAGTAAATGTTTTTAAAGCTAAGATAGATAATTGTTTGAACAATAAAGCAATTAAGGGTAATGATGAGCGGGTGGGTAAGTGGAGTTGAGGCCCTGAGAAGATCTGCCCTGACCGTACTGAATGGTGGAGCAGGCTCAAGGGGCCAGATGGCCAACTCCTGCTACTTTCGGCTGTGATTTTGCGTTTTCTGAGTAACTCACCCAGATTCTGTGCCTGTATAACACTCTCTTCCTTGACCTGACCCCGACTGTCTGCTCACCATCTGTTTAGAAACAATGTCTGGCTTCCCTGTAGCTGTGAATCTATTGTCCAACTCTCTGCCTCACTGACTGCTGTTTCCAGACAATCCTCCTGCTACCTACACTCTCTGGTCACCCTCCTGGAACTTCAATGTATCTGCTCCTCTTTGTCATTTCACCCTAATCTCCAGGAACTCAAGCTTGAGATTCCATCTTTAAGGAAATATGTTGGGATCTAAAATCACCTTCACCCAAGATCTCCAATTCTTCTCTAATTTCTTCAAATCTGTGACTCTATATCAGTCCGACTGGATTCCAATTTAACTCACACAAATGTATCCTTCTCCAATGCAATATTTTCACATTTGATAATACCTTGTTCTTTTCCAGCATTATTCAAACTCCAATTGAACTTCAACTCCACTTTCCTGAATTTTCCCCATAACCCTTGATTCTCTTCCTGATTAAAAACCTCAGCTTTCAACAGCTCTCTGTGATTCACTCCCCTTGGAGAGAAGGAATTCTTCCTACGTCCATCTTCAGTGGGTCACCCCTTACTCTGAGATTGCACCCTCTGGTCCTGGGGTCTATCACAAGCGGAAACAACCTCTGCACATTTCCCTGTCAAGTCCCCTCAGAATCTAGTCTGTTTCAATCAGGCCACCTCTCATTCTTGGACAATCTGACACCGCGTTTCTTCACACAATAGATTCCGTTACCCGATACTGCGGAGACCAGGTGTCCAACACTCGCAGATATGGGAAATGACTGACCACAGTTACACTGAAATGGGAAAGGCATGAACTGATCATAGAGTCATAGAAATGTACAGCATGGAAACAGACCCTTCGGTCCAACCTGTCCATGCCGACCACATATCCCAACTCAATCTAGTCCCATTTGCCAGCACCCGGCCCATATCCCTCCAAACCCTTCCTATTCCTCTACCCATCCAAATGCCACTTAAATGTTGCAATTGTACCAGCCTCCACCACATCCTCTGGCAGCTCATTCCACACACATACCACACTCTGTATGAAAAAAATTGCCCCTTAGGTCTCTTTTAAATCTTTCCCCTCTCACCCTAAACCTATGCCCTCTAGTTCTGGACTCCCCGACCCCAGGGAAAAGACTTTGCCTATTTATCCAATCCATGCCCCTCATAATTTTGTAAACCTCTATAAGGTCACCCCTCAGCCTCCGACACTCCAGGGAAAACAGCCCCAGCCTGTTCAGCCTCTCCCTATAGCTCAAACCCTCCAACCCTGGCAACATCCTTGTAAATCTTTTCTGAACCCTTTCAAGTTTCACAACATCTTTCCGATAGGAAGGAGACCAGAATTGCACGCAATATTCCAACAGTGGCCTAACCAATGTCCTGTACAACCGCAATATGACCTCCCAACTCCTGTACTCAATACTCTGACCAATAAAGGAAAGCATACCAAACGCCCTCTTCACTAACCTACCTACCTGCGACTCCACTTTCAAGGAGACAAGTGGTCACAGCCAATAAAACACAGATAACGTGCAGCTCCTGTTGAAGGACTCTGAACAGCCAATTTACACTCAAACAGACACCTCACATCACCAACAGCTTTATCAGTTTGTTCACAACGTTGGTTCATCGATGGATACTGACCACATGGACAACTCACCCACTCATTTCCATAATACAGAGGCCTAACACAAAATTGGTTTAATATCACACCAAAATCTAGCAATCCTTCAATACTGACCCTCCGACAGTGCAGCATTCCTTCAGCACTGACCCTCCAACAGTGCGGCACTCCATCTGTACTGACCCTACAACAGTGCAGCACTCCCTCTGTACTGACCCTCCGACAGTGCAGCACTCCCTCTGTACTGACCCTCCGACAGTGCAGCACTCCCTCAGTAGACTCTCCGACAGTGCAGCACTCCCTCAGCACTGACCCTCTGATAATGCAGCACTCCCTCAGTATCTGGAAGACTGAGAGTTTGGATAAGGGGGACATTTTCAGGATGGCAACATGTAATTAGTGGTGTGCCGCAGACATCAGAGGTGGGGCTATAAATAATTACAATATATTAATGACTTAGATGAGGAAAGTGAATGAACAATCTCCAGTCTGTGGATGACACACAAACAGGTGGGAGGGTAAGTGCAGAGGGATATTGACAGGGCGACGGGAGTCGGCAAAAATATGGTGGATGGAATATCATGTGGGTAAATGTGAGGTCATTCACTTTGATAGGAAGAATAGAGGACCTGAATGTTATTTAAATGGCAGGGTCACTTGAGGAGTTAAGGTCTGGAATGTACTGTCTGAGGGTGTCGGGGAGGGAGGTTCACTCGAGGTTTGAAAGGGGAATTAGTTAATGAAAAGGGACTCTGTGCAGGGTACAGGGAGGGGGTATGGCATTGGGTGAATTGTTCAGTTGGAGAGTTGGTGCAGACCTGATGGGCTGAACAGTCTCCTGCTGTACTGTAATAATCCTGAGAGTGAGTGAAGGGTCCCCAACCTGAGGCCAGTCTGCTCTGTCAGCTATGACTGACCCTCTGTGTCTATCTGACCCCCTGTGACTCTCTGACACCCTGTGTCTGTCTGACCCTCTGTGTCTGTCTGACTCTCTGTGTCTCTCTGACTCTCTGTGTCTCTCTGACACCCTGTGTCTGTCTGATACCCTGTGTCTATCTGACCCCCTGTGACTCTCTGACACCCTGTGTCTGTCTGACACCCTGTGTCTCTCGGACTCTCTGTGTCTCTCTGAGACCCTGTGTCTCTCTGACCCACCATGATAGAAAGTTTTTCCCTGTTTTTTTGTAAATCTGTCCTGCCTGTGACAGCACAGGGACCCAGAATCCCAAACTGGAGACTTGGTTTTTTTAGATTAGATTACTTACAGTGTGGAAATAGGCCCTTCGGCCCAACAAGTCCACACCGCCCCGCCGAAGCGCAACCCACCCATACCCCTACCTTTACTCCTTACCTAACACTAGGGGCAATTTAGCATGGCCAATTCACCTGACCTGCACATCTTTGGACTGTGGGAGGAAACCCACACAGACACGGGGAGAACGTGCAAACTCCACACAGACAGTCGCCTGAGGCGAGAATTGAACCCGGGTCTCTGGCGCTGTGAGGCAGCAGTGCTAACCACTGAGCCACAGTGCCGTCTCGCAGAGATCAGAAGTTGATGGTGAACTGACATCAGAAATACAACTAACTACTACACTCAGACACTTCGGATCAGAAAAACAAAATGCATTGGAGAAGGTTTCAAGTGATGGCCTCAGCAGGATATACAATCACCCAAACAGAATCCCCACAGTGTGGAGAGATCACTTGGCCTATTGAGTTCACACTGATCTGCTGACGAGCATCCCAGCCCCCTACACTATCCCTGTAATCCTGCATTTCCTATGGCTAATCCATTCTAAACTGCACATCTTGGGATTGTGGGAGGAAACAGGAGGAAACCCAAGCAGACACAGGAAGAATGTGCAAACTCCACACAGACAGACCCCCAAGGTGGGAATTGAACCCAAGTCCCAGGCACTCACATATGACCTCACACCCATTCACTCTTGCACTCACCAATTCTTCTCTCTCTCTCTCTCTCTCTCTCCCTCACTCTCACTAACATCAGGGGGCTAGTGCTAACACTGGGAGAGCTGTCACACACATTAGTCAAGCAAAAGCCTGACAGAGTCATACTCACGGTATCATACCTTACAGACCCCACCATCACCATCCCTGGATATGTCCCGTCCCAGGGGGCGACACAGTGGGGTACAGTCGGGAGGAGGTTTCTCAGGGAGTCCTCAAATATGACCCCAGACCCATGAAGTCTCATGGCTTCAGTTAAACATGAGCAAGGAAACCTCCTGCTGATTACTCCGTACAGTCCTCCCTCAGCTGAGAATCAGTACTCCTCCATATTGAACAACACTTAGAGGAAGCACTGAGGATGGCAAGGGCACAGAATATACTCTGGGTGGGGTGGGGGGTGTGATGGGGTTCAATATCCCATCAAGAATGGCTTAGTAGCAGCACTACTGATGGAGCTGCTCAGGTACCTGACACATTAAGGAGATGGCTGTGGTTCTTGGAGGTCAGTCACCTCAGCTCAAGGACATTTCTGCAGGAGTTCCTCAGGATAGTGTCCTCGGCCCAACCATCTTCAGCTGCTTCTTCAATGACCTTCCCTCCATCAGAAGGTCAGGAGTGGGGATGGTCACCGATGATTGCACAATGTTCAGCACCATTTGCCACTCCTCAGATCCTGAAACAGTCTGTGTTCAAATGCAACAAGATCTGGACAGTATCCAGGCTTGTCCTGACAAAGTGGTAATTGTCATGAATGATGCAGGGTGAGGGCTCAGGGCCAGAGCCTCTGGAATATGGGCAGCAGATGGACAAGGCTGCCACCATGTGGCCAGTGCTTGCCATTTCATTGGGAAACTGCGAGGTCTTCATGAATATTACACTCCACGTCTGAGGCCTCAGCTGTTATACTGCGGAGGGAAGAGCTGATGGGGATTGTAATTAGCCTCAGTACATCCAGGCACAGGAAGCTCTGAGAAAAAGCAGAGACAGCCCCTGTCAGGAAATGTCAGGCCATTTGGTCTATTGTGCTACAGGTAGCACCTGAAGAGGTTTCCATTAATCTCCATCACTCCTTTTTGAATATTTACCCAACTCCATTTTGAAAGTTACTGCTGAATCTGCTTCCTGTGTCTGACAGCCAGATAAATCAGAACCCAGTCATCTCACTGCACTGCACTGTAGACAGTCCACACTGTTGCTACTGAGCGTCAGTGCTGGAGGGAAGGTCATTGATGAAGCAGCTGAAGATGGTTGGGCCCAGGACACTACCCTGAGGAACTCCTGCAGAGATGTCCTGGAGCTGAGGTGACTGACCTCCAACAACCACAGCCATCTCCTTAATGTGTCAGGTGTGACTCTAACCAGCGGAGAGTTTGCCCCTGATACCTATTGATTCCAGTGTTGCCAGGGCTCCTTGATGCCACACTCGGTTGAATGTAGCCTTGATGTCAAGGGCTGTCCCTCTCCCCTCCCCTCCCCTCTGGAATTCAGCTCTTTTGTCCATGTTTGACCCAAGGCTGTAATGAGGTCAGGAGCTGAGTGGTCCTGGGGGAACCCAAACTGGGCGTCACTGAGCAGGTTATTGCTGAGCAGGTGCTGCTGGATAGCACTGTTGGTGGCACCTTCCATCACTTTACTCATGATCGCGAGGAGACTGAAGTGGCAGTAATTGGCTGTGTTGGATTTGTCCTGCTTCTTGTGTACGGGACACACCCGGGCAATTTTCCACATTGTCAGGTAGATGTCAGCGTGTATTAAAATGTAAAAGAACTAGCTGACAGACAGAACTGATGAAAGGATGTTGTGTATCAGGTGATGAAAACCAGGGATGACCGTTCAGAATCAGGGGCTGTTCTTTGAAGACAGAGAAAGGGAGAGTGTTTATTTCTCAGAGGGTTGTGTGTCCTTGAAACTCTCTTCCTGAAAAGCTGGTGGAATCCGAGTCCCCGCTGTCTGTAAAATGCAGAGGTGGGTACACTCTGTAAAGCAAAGGGTGGAAGATTATCAGGGGATAGGCAGGAATCGTCAGAGTGAATGGCACAGCAGGCTCGAGGGGCCGAATGGCCTCTTTCTGTTCCTAATATATTTGTTCAGAAAGTCAAACTCTATCTGCATGTGTGAGAGTGTGTAAAGAGAGTGAGAACATGTGTGTGTGTGCAGGGTGGGGGGAGTGAGTGTGTGTGGGAATGAGACTGTGTGAGTGTGAATGTGTGTGAGTGTGTGGGAGAGTGGGATTAGAATCCCCTGACAAAATATTCAGGAGCCGACAATCTGGCTGGTGCTTATCACTGTTGTGAGATCTTCCTGTGCACATATTGGTTGTGGGTCAGAACGGGAATGATACTTCCAGAATTACTCTCCCACGCGGAACTCCTGAGACTGGGAAAGGGGCCACATCAAAGGAAGTGATTTATAAAGATGTCAGAGATCACGGTAATCTTGAGGATTGGTTACAGAAAATGCACCAAATCTGATCAGGAAAGTGAGAAGCGAATCTGAAGTTTGTGAATAAGCTAAACACAGCTGTGAGATATGTGAAAGGGGAATGGTTAGAAGGGTAAAAGTGGACCCATTGTAGGTGGGAACAAGAGGATTTCTAATGGGGGGGGGGCAAGGAAATGGCAGAGAAATGGAATGTTCCTTTCTGTCTGTTTCATTGAAAGAGGTTCCAGGAAATCCCACCAAAATACCAGGAGACCAAGGGACTAAACACCTGGAGAACTGACAGGAAACAGTTTCAGGAAAGAGACAATGACCATTATTGCTGGACCAGGTGATGATAATTTCAGAATATTGAACAAAGTCACAACAGAACAAGTGGATTCATTAGTGATTATCTTTCATGATTCTATCAGTTCTGGAAAGGTTGCTGCTGATGGGATTAGTCATGGTGCATGGGGCACAGCAGGGGCTGGGTGTAATGGTGACACAGTGGCTCAGTGGTTAGCACTGCTGCCTCCCAGTCCCAGGGCTCAATTCCTCTGTGTGGGTTTCCTCTGGGTGCTCCAGTTTCCTTCCCACATTCCAAAGATGTGTGTGTTAGCCATGGGAAATGCAGGGCTACGGGAAAAGGGTAAAGTGGGGGTCATGGTAGGATGCTCTTCAGAGGGTCGGTGTGGACTCAATGGGCTGAATGGCCTGCTTCCTCATTGTAGAGATTCTATGATTGGAGTGAAGGAGAGTGGAAAAACTACCCATTAGTAAGATATCAGCTGTTGGGAAAATATTGTTATTAAGGATGGGATAACTGGGCAGAGTCAACATGGATTATTAAAGGGAAATGATGTTTGACAAATTTGTTAGATCTTTTTCCGGATGGTATTTGGAACATTGACAAAAAGGATCTAGTGTGGGTACTAGATTTGGATCTTCAGGCTTTTGGTAAGGTCCTACACAGGAAGTTATTCAATAAAATTACAGCACGGCATTGAGAATTGGGGAATAGGCAGAAAGTGTTGGAATAAACAGATCCCCCTCAGGACGCCAGGCTGGTATTAGCAGCAAACACAAGGTCTGTCTGTCTGTCTGTTTGTCTGTTCATCCATCTGTCAGTCTGTCAGGATCATAAGATGGATGGACAGACAGACAGACAGAGACAGAGTGGTATTGGGTAATGTTTGGGTTGGGGGAATGATTGTAATGGAGCTCCCCAGTGGTCAGTATTGGGATCTTGCTTTTCCTGATTAATATTAACTAAGGACAGCAAAGATGATTCTCGATAAAAGCAAGAGTAACAGGATAGTTGGTATGGGGGCCTTTAACTTTCCAAATATTGACTGGAAATACAATAGTTCAAGTAAATTTTAGAGTCATAGAGATGTACAGCATGGAAACAGACCCTTCGGTCCAACCCATCCATGCCGACCAGATATCCCAACCCAATCTAGTCCCACTTGTCAGCACTTGGCCCATATCCCTCCAAACCCTTCCTATTCATATACCCATCTAAATGCCTCTTAAATGTTGTAATTGTACCAACCTCCACCACTTCCTCTGGCAGCTCATTCCATACACGTACCACCCTCTGTGAAACAACTGCCCCTTGGGTCTCTTTTATATTTTTCCCCTCTCACCCTAAACCTATGCCCTCTAGTTCTGGACTCCCCAACCCCAGGGAAAAGACTTTGCCTATTTACCCTATCCATGCCCCTCTTGATTTTGTAGACCTCTATAAAGCCACCCCTCAACCTCCGACGCTCCAGGGAAAACAGTCCCAGCCTGTTCAGCCTCTCCCTATAGCTCAAATCCTCCAACCCTGGCAACATCCTTGTAAATCTTTTCTGAACCCTTTCAAGTTTCACAACATCTTTCCGATAGGAAGGAGACCAGAATTGCACGCAATATTCCAACAGTGGCCTAACCAATGTCCTGCACAGCTGCAACATGACCTCCCAACTCCTGTACTCAATACTCTGACCAATAAAGGAAAGCATACCAAATGCCTTCCTCACTATCCTATCAACCTGCGACTCCACTTTCAAGGAGCTATGAACCTGCACTCCAAGGTCTCTTTGTTCAGCAACACTCCCTAGGACCTTACCATTAAGTGTATAAGTCATGCTAAGATTTGCTTTCCCAAAATGCAGCACCTCTCATTTATCTGAATTAAACTCCATCTGCCACTTCTCAGCCCATTGGCCCATCTGGTCCAGATCCTGTTGTAATCTGAGGTAACCTTCTTCGCTGTCCACTACACCTCCAATTTTGGTGTCATCTGCAAACTTACTAACTGTACCTCTTATGGTCACATCCAAATCGTTTACGTAAATGACAAAAAGTAGAGGACCCAGCACCGATCCTTGTGGCACTCCACTAGTCACAGGCCTCCAGTCTGAAAAACAACCCTCCACCACCACCCTCTGTCTTCTATCTTTGAGCCAGTTCTGTATCCAAATGGCTAGTTCTCCCTGTATTCCATGAGATCCAACCTTGCTAATGAGTCTCCCACGGGGAACCTTGTCGAAGGCCTTACTGAAGTCCATATATATCACATCTACTGCTCTGCCCTCATCAATCTTCTCTGTTACCTCTTCAAAAAACTCAATCAAGTTTGTGAGACATGATTTCCCACGCACAAAGCCATGTTGACTATCCCTAATTAGTCCTTGCCTTTCCAAATACATGTACATCCTGTCCCTCAGGATTCCCTCCAACAACTTGCCCACCACCGAGGTCAGGCTCACTGGTCTATAGTTCCCTGGCTTGTCCTTACCACCCTTCTTAAACAGTGGCACCACGTTAGCCAACCTCCAGTCTTCCGGCACCTCACCTGTGACTATCAATGCTAAAAATATCTCAGCAGGGGCCCAGCAATCACTTCTCTAGCTTCCCACAGAGTTCTCGGGTACACCTGATCAGGTCCTGGGGATTTATCCACTTTTAACCGTTTCAAGACATCCAGTACTTCTTCCTCTGTAATCTGGACATTTTGCAAGATGTCACCATCTATTTCCCTACAGTCTATATCTTCCATATCCTTTTCCACAGTAAATACTGATGCAAAATATTCATTTAGTATCTCCCCCATTTTTTGTAGCTCCACACAAAGGCTGCCTTGCTGATCTTTGAGGGGCCCTATTCTATCCCTAGTTACCCTTTTGTCCTTAATATATTTGTAAAAACTCTTTGGATTCTCCTTAATTCTATTTGCCAAAGCTATCTCATGTCCCCTTTTTGCCCTCCTGATTTCCCTCTTAAGTATACTCCTACTTCCTTTATACTCTTCTAAGGATTCACTCGATCTATCCTGTCTATACCTTACATATGCTTCCTTCTTTTTCTTAAGCAAACCCTCTATTTCTTTAGTCATCCAGCATTCCCTATACCTACCAGCCTTCCCTTTCACCCTGACAGGAATATACTTTCTCTGGATTCTTGTTATCTCATTTCTGAAGGCTTCCCATTTTCCAGCCGTCCCTTTACCTGTGAACATCTGCCCCCAATCAGCTTTCGAAAATTCTTGCCTAATATCGTCAAAATTAGCCTTTTTCCAATTTAGAACTTCAACTTTTAGATCTGGTCTATCCTTTTCCATCACTATTTTAAAACAAATAGAATTATGGTCACTGGCCCCAAAGTGCTCCCCCACTGACACCTCAGTCACCTGCCCTGCCTTATTTCCCAAGAGTAGGTCAAGTTTTGCACCTTCTCTAGTAGGTACATCCACATACTGAATCAGAAAATTTTCTTGTACACACTTAACAAATTCCTCTCCATCTAAACCTTTAACACTATGGCAGTCCCAGTCGATGTTTGGAAAGTTAAAATCCCCTACCACAACCACTCTATTATTCTTACAGATAGCTGAAATCTCCTTACAAGTTTGTTTCTCAATTTCCCTCTGACTATTGGGGGGGTCTATAATACAGTCCCAGTAAGGTGATCATCCCTTTCTTATTTCTCAGTTCCACCCAAATAACTTCCCTCGATGTATTTCCGGGAATATCCTCCCTCAGCACAGCTGTAATGCTATCCCATATCAAAAATGCCACTCCCCCTCCTCTCTTGCCTCCCTTTCTATCCTTCCTGTAGCATTTGTATCCTGGAACATTAAGCTGCCAATCCTGCCCATCCCTGAGCCATGTTTCCGTAATTGCTGATATCCCAGTCCCATGTTCCTAACCATGTCCTGAGTTCATCTGCCTTCCCTGTTAGGCCCCTTGCATTGAAGTAAATGCAGTTTAATTTATTAGTCCTACCTTGCCCCTGCCTGCCCTGACTGACTCACTTCTGTTCTCAGCTGTACCAGTCTCAGATTGATCTCTTTTCTCACTATCTCCCTGGCTCCCACACCCCCTCCCCCCCCGCCCACCTTACTAGTTTAAATCCTCCCAAGCAGTTCTAGCAAATTTCCCTGCCAGTATATTAGCCCCGTTCCAATTCAGGTGCAATCCGTCCTTCTTGTAGAGGTCACTTCTACCCCAAAAGAGATTCCAATGATCGAAAAATGTGAATCCTTCCCCTATACACCAGCTCCTCAGCCATGCATTCATCTGCTCTACCCTCCTATTCCTGCCCTCACTAGCTCGTAGCACTGGGAGTAATCCAGATATTACTACCCTCGAGGACCTCCTTTTTAAATTTCTGCCTAACTCTCTGTAATCTCCCTTCAGAGTCTCAACCTTTTCCCTTCCTATGTTGTTGGTTCCAATGTGGACAATGACCTCCTGCTGGTCCCTCTCCCCCGTGAGAACATTCTGCACCCTCTCTGAGACATCCTTGATCCTGGCACCAGGGAAACAACACATCATTCTGCTTTTTCCCTGCTGGCCACAGAAACGTCAGTCTGTACCTCTGACTACAGAATCCCCTAACACAATTGATCTCTTGGAACCCGACATACACTTTGTTGCATTAGAGCCAGTGTCAATACCAGAAACTTGGCTGTTTGTGCTCTGTTCCCCTGAGAATCCATCACCTCCTACATTTTCCAAAACAGCATACCTGTTTGAAATGGGTATATCCACAAAAGACTCCTGCACTAGCTGCCTACCTCTCTTACCCTTCCTGGAGTTAACCCATCTGTGTGACTGTATTTGCAATATTTCCTCCTTCCTATAACTGCCATCCATCACATACTGTTGCTGTTACAAATTCCTCATCGCTTCTAACTGTCTCTCCCACCGATCCATTCGATTTGATAAGATTTGCAACCAACAGCATTTATTGCAGATATAATCTGCGGTAACCCTTAAACTCTCTTTAAACTCCCACATCTGACAAGAAGTACATATCACTGCAAAGGCCATTTTGCTCCTTCACAATCTACAGACCCAGAAAATAACACCGTCGCATTCCTCTACAAAACACTGCCCCTGGTTAGATTAATAGTTATGACTTATATTTTTAGTTTAATCAAGAGACATATCTCAAAAAACATATAATCAAGAAAGAACCCACACTACTCATTACTGCAGACTTTCTGTAGGCCACTTAAAACAATTCACTTATCTGTTTCTGTGCTGTGAACTTCTCCCAAACAGGTTTCTCCAAGATCAGTCGTGAATTTCACTGTTTGTTAATTTTCCCAGACGCACTCCGACGTCCAGCGATACACGAATTCAAACAGCTTTAGACGGGTCAGTTTTTGTCCAATGTGTGCAGGAGGGTTTCCCGACACAGTATGTAGACAGGCCAACAAGGGGCGAGGCCACATTAAATTTGTGTTGGGGTGGGGTGCCCACAGTTTGTGCTCTGTGTTGGGGTGGTACCCACTGTGTGTGTCATGTATTGGGGGTGGTACCCACTGTGTGTGTCCTGTATTGGGGGTGGTACCCACTGTGTGTGTCCTGTGTTGGGGTGGTACCCACTGTGTGTGTCATGTATTGGGGGTGGTACCCACTGTGTGTGTCCTGTGTTGGGGTGGTACCCACTGTGTGTGTCATGTATTGGGGGTGGTACCCACTGTGTGTGTCCTGTATTGGGGGTGGTACCCACTGTGTGTGTCCTGTGTTGGGGTGGTACCCACTGTGTGTGTCATGTATTGGGGGTGTTACCCACCGTGTGTGTCATGTATTGGGGGTGGTACCCACTGTGTGTGTCATGTATTGGGGGTGTTACCCACCGTGTGTGTCATGTATTGGGGGTGGTACCCACTGTGTGTGTCCTGTGTTGGGGGTGGTACCCACCGTGTGTGTCATGTATTGGGGGTGGTACCCACCGTGTGTGTCCTGTGTTGGGGGTGGTACCCACCGTGTGTGTCATGTATTGGGGGTGGTACCCACCGTGTGTGTCCTGTGTTGGGGGTGGTACCCACCGTGTGTGTCATGTATTGGGGGTGGTACCCACCGTGTGTGTCCTGTGTTGGGGGTGGTACCCACCGTGTGTGTCATGTATTGGGGGTGGTACCCACCGTGTGTGTCATGTATTGGGGGTGGTACCCACCGTGTGTGTCCTGTGTTGGGGGTGGTACCCACCGTGTGTGTCCTGTGTTGGGGGTTGTACCCACCGTGTGTGTCCTGTGTTGGGGGTTGTACCCACCGTGTGTGTCCTGTGTTGGGGGTGGTACCCACCGTGTGTGTCATGTATTGGGGGTGTTACCCACCGTGTGTGTCATGTATTGGGGGTGGTACCCACCGTGTGTGTCCTGTGTTGGGGGTGGTACCCACCGTGTGTGTCATGTATTGGGGGTGGTACCCACCGTGTGTGTCCTGTGTTGGGGGTGGTACCCACCGTGTGTGTCATGTATTGGGGGTGGTACCCACCGTGTGTGTCCTGTGTTGGGGGTGGTACCCACCGTGTGTGTCCTGTGTTGGGGGTTGTACCCACCGTGTGTGTCCTGTGTTGGGGGTGGTACCCACCGTGTGTGTCATGTGTTGGGGGTGTTACCCACCGAGTATTGGGGGTGGTGCCCACAGGTTGCTGGGAACCGTGTCTGTGTTGGTGAGACACTCCTTGCCCTCACCCCCGTCTGTCTCTGTCTCTGTCTGTCTCCGGGTGGTTGTGAGGTCAGGGACAGTGACCGATGCTGGCTGCTCTCACTGCCCCCCTTCTGGGACCCCCCTCCCTGTCATGGTGTCAGTGTTAAAGCTGTCAGTGATGACTCCACCACAGTTACTGTCCACGCGATCCCAGCACCACGTGACACAGTCAGTCAGTCCCAGCACCTTCACCTGCCTCAGTCACCAAGGTCAGGCAGACTCAAACACAACCTCAGATAAACAGGACCTTGGACAGCTTGCAATGACCTGTCCCACTAACTCTCTCTTTCCTCGTGCACCTGCTCTCATTAAACCCCCCAATCAGTCATAAAATTCAAAGTCTACCCACTAGAGGAGCCCCCGAGACCCAATCCCCAGAAACCCCCTCCCCCAGA
>NW_028270144.1:129890534-129925534 GCF_037043375.1 Chiloscyllium plagiosum | reverse complement strand
ACAGTGGCCCCAGCACTGACCCCTGTGGAACACCACTGGGCACCTTTCTCCATTTCGAGAAACTCCCTTCAACTACTACTCTGTCTCCTGTTGCTCAACCAGTTCTTTATCCATCTAGCTAGAACACCCTGCACACCATGTGACTTCACTTTCTCCATTAGTTTACCATGGGGAACCTTATCAAATGCTTTACTAAAGTCCATGTATATGACATCTACAGCCCTTCCTTCATCTATCAACTTGGTCACTTCCTCAAAAAACTCAATTTGGTAAGGCACGATCTACCCCACACAAAACCATGTTGCCTATCACTGATAAGCCCATTCTCTTCCAAATATAAATAGATTTTATCCCTCGGTACCTTCTCCAGCAACTTCTCCAGCACTGACATCAGGCTCACTGGTCTGTAGTTACCCAGAATATCCCTACTACCCTTCTTGTACAGGGGAACTACATAAGCAACCCTCCAGTCATCCGGCACCTCACCTGTATTTAAGGATACCATAAAGATATCTGTCAGGGCTCCAGCTATTTCCTCTCTCGCCTCCCTCAGTAACCTGGGATAGATCCCATCTGGTTCCAGGGATTTGTCCACCTTAATAACCTCTAGCCTAACCAACACATCTTCCCTACTTATGTCAATGTGATCCAGAGTAAACAAACTTCTATCTCTCATTCCCCAGTGAACACTGATACAAAGTAATCATTGAGAATCTCACCCATTTTCTCAGGTTCGACACAACCTTCCTTCCTTATCTTTTAGTGGACCAATCCTCTCTCGGGTTACCCTCTTACTTCTTATATAAGAATAAAAGGCCTTGGGATTCTCTTTAGTTCTGCTCACTAAAGTTATTTCATGACTTCTTTAAGCCTGCTTGATTCTTCGTGTAAGATTGGTCCTATTCTCCCAATATTCTTCCATGGCCCGCTCTGTTCTTAGTTGCCTGGACCTTGTGTACGCTTCCCTTTTCCTCCTGGCTAATCGCACGACTTCTCCCCTCATCCACGGTTCACGAGGTACTCCATTCTCTTGTTCCTTCATCCAAAGTGCCTCACCCAACACCGAGCAGGTTAAACTCCATCTGCCTCTCAGCTCCCATTTATAACCTCCTGGAACTAAACATCGTCTCCCTCAGTGCCAATCGTCATGTGATCCGTACATTTAAATATCACCCCACTTCCCCCCCCCCATCATTGCCATTGTTTATGAATATCACATTAAATAATGGGAGCCAGCTCTGATCCCTGTGGTACACCAGTGCACACCGTGCTCCAGTCACACACACACCCGCCTACACCACCCTCAGACACCTCTCCCTAACCCAGCGCTGGGTATAACTTGGCAAGTTACCCACAATCCTGTGTGTTTGACCTTCTGTATCAGAGTGTGGGGAGACTGGGGAGTGTGGGAAGTGTGGGGAGAGTAGGGAGTGTGGGGAGAGTGCGGAGTGTAGGGAGTGTGTGGGGAGAGTGTGGGGAGAGTGGGGAGAGTGTGGGGAGAGTGTGGGGAGAGTGGGGAGAGTGTGGGGAATGTGGGGAGGGTGGGGAGTTTATGGGGAGGGTGGGGAGAGTGGGGAGTGAGGGGGAGACTGGGGAGAGTAGGGAGTGTGGGGGAGAGTGGGGAGAGTGGGGAGAGTGTGGGGAGAGTGTGGGGAGAGTGTGGGGAGTGTGGGGAGAGTGGGGAGAGTGTGGGGAATGTGGGGAGGGTGGGGAGAGTGTGGGGAGAGTAGAGAGTGTGGAGGAGTGTGGGGAGTGTGGGGAGAGTGTGGAGAGTGTGGGGAGTGTGGGGAGAGTAGGGAGTGTGGGGGAGTGTGGGGAGTGTGGGGATAGTGTGGAGAGTGTGGGGAGAGTGTGGGGAGAGTGGGGAGAGTGTGGGGAATGTGGGGAGGGTGGGGAGAGTGTGGGGAGAGTAGAGAGTGTGGAGGAGTGTGGGGAGAGTGGGGAGAGTGTGGGGAAAATGTGGGGAGGGTGGGGAGAGTGTGGGGAGAGTAGGGAGTGTGGAGGAGTGTGGGGAGAGTGGGGAGAGTGTGGGGAGAGTGTGGGGAGAGTGGGGAGAGTGTGGGGAATGTGGGAAGGGTGGGGAGAATGTGGGGAGAGTAGGGAGTGTGGAGGAGTGTGGGGAGAGTGGGAAAAGTGTGGGGAGAGTGTGGGGAGTGTGGGGAGAGTGTGGGGAGAGTGTGGGGAGTGTGGGGTGAGTGTGGGGTGAGTGTGGGGAGTGTGGGGTGAGTGGGGAGTGTGAGTGTGGGGAAGGTGGGATGAGTGTGGGGTGAGTGTGGGATGAGTGTGGGGTGAGTGTGGGGTGAGTGCGGGGAGAGTGTGGGGAGAGTGTGAGGTGAGTGTGGGGTGAGTGTGGGGTGAGTGTGGGGTGAGTGTGGGGTGAGTGTGGGGAGAGTGTGGGGAGAGTGTGGGGAGTGTGGGGAGTGTGGGGAGAGTGTGGGGAGAGTGTGGGGTGAGTGTGGGATGAGTGTGGGGAGAGTGTGGGGAGTGTGAGGTGAGTAGGGAGTGTGAGTGTGGGGAGTGTGAGTGTGGGGTGAGCGTGGGATGAGTGTGGGGTGAGTGTGGGGTGAGTGTGGGTAGAGTGTGGGGTGAGTGTGGGATGAGTGTGGGATGGGTGTGGGGAGTGTGGGGTGAGTGGGGTGTGTGGTGAGTGTGGGTAGAGTGTGGGGTGAGTGTGGGATGAGTGTGGGATGAGTGTGGGATGAGTGTGGGGAGTGTGGGGTGAGTTGGGTGTGTGGTGAGTGTGGGGTGAGTGTGGGGTGAGTGTGGGGTGAGTGTGGGGTGAGTGTGGGGAGAGTGTGGGGTGAGTGGTGAGTCTGGTGAGTGTGGGGAGTGTGGGGTGAGTGTGGGGTGAGTGCGGGGAGTGTGGGGTGAGTGGGGAGTGTGGGGTGAGTGGGGAGTGTGGGGAGAGTGTGGGGAATGTGGGGTGAGTGGGGAGTGGGTGTGGGGTGAGTGTGGGGTGAGTGGGGTGAGTGTGGGGAGAGTGTGGGGAGTGTGGTGAGTGTGGGGAGTGTGGTGAGTGTTGGGTGAGTGGGGTGTGTGGGGAGAGTGTGGGGAATGTGGGGTGAGTGGGGAGTGTGAGTGTGGGGAGTGTGGTGAGTGTTCGGTGAGTGGGGAGTGTGGGGAGAGTGTGGGGAATGTGGGGTGAGTGGGGAGTGTGAGTGTGGGGTGAGTGGGGAGTGTGGGGAGTGTGGGGAGTGTGGGGTGAGTGGGGAGTGTGGGGTGAGTGGGGAGTGTGCTGAGTGTGGGGTGAGTGGGGAGTGTGGGGAGTGTGGGGAGAGTATGGGGAGTGTGGGGTGAGTGGGGAGTGTGAGTGTGGGGTGAGTGGGGAGTGTGGGGAGTGTGGGGAGAGTGTGGGGTGAGTGGGGAGTGTGGGGTGAGTGGGGAGTGTGGTGAGTGTGGGGTGAGTGTGGGGAGTGTGGGGTGAGTGTGGGGAGAGTGTGGGGAGAGTGTGGGAAGTGTGGAGAGTGTGGGGAGTGTGGTGAGTGGGGAGTGTGGGGTGAGTGGGGAGTGTGAGTGTGGGGTGAGTGGGGAGTGTGGGGAGTGTGGTGATTGTGGTGTGAGTGTGGGGAGTGTGGGGAGAATGTGGGGAGTGTAGGGAGTGTGGAGGAGAGTGGGGAGAGTGGGGAAAGTGTGGGGTGAGTGTGGGTGAGTGGGGAGTGTGAGTGTGGGGAATGTGGGATGAGTGTGGGTTGAGTGTGGGATGAGTGTGGGGTGAGTGCGGGGTGAGTGTGGGGTGAGTGTGGGATGAGTGTGGGGTGAGTGTGGGGTGAGTGTGTGGTGAGTGTGGGATGAGTGTGGGGTGAGTGTGGGGAGAGTGTGGGGAGAGTGTGGGGAGAGTGTGGGGAGTGTGGGGTGAGTGGGGAGTGTGGGGAGTGTGGGGAGAGTGTGGGGTGAGTGTGGGAAGTGTGGGGTGAGTGTGGGGAGAGTGTGGGGTGAGTGTGGGGTGAGTGTGGGGAGAGTGTGGGGAGTGTGGGGTGAGTGGGGAGTGTGAGTGTGGGGTGAGTGGGGAGTGTGGGGAGTGTGAGTGTGGGGTGAGTGTGGGGTGAGTGTGGGGTGAGTGTGGGTAGAGTGTGGGATGAGTGTGGGATGAGTGTGGGATGAGTGTGGGGAGTGTGGGGTGAGTGGGGTGTGTGGTGAGTGTGGGTAGAGTGTGGGGTGAGTGTGGGATGAGAGTGGGATGAGTGTGGGGAGTGTGGGGTGAGTGGGGTGTGTGGTGAGTGTGGGGTGAGTGTGGGGTGAGTGTGGGATGAGTGTGGGGTGAGTGTGTGGAGAGTGTGGGGTGAGTGGTGAGTCTGGTGAGTGTGGGAAGTGTGGGGAGTGTGGGGTGAGTGCGGGGAGTGTGGGGTGAGTGGGGAGTGTGGGGTGAGTGGGGAGTGTGGGGAGAGTGTGGGGAATGTGGGGTGAGTGGGGAGTGGGTGTGGGGTGAGTGTGGGGTCAGTGGGGTGAGTGTGGGGAGAGTGTGGGGAATGTGGGGTGAGTGGGGAGTGGGTGTGGGGTGAGTGTGGGGTCAGTGGGGTGAGTGTGGGGAGAGTGTGGGGAGTGTGGTGAGTGTGGGGAGTGTGGTGAGTGTTGGGTGAGTGGGGAGTGTGGGGAGAGTGTGGGGAATGTGGGGTGAGTGGGGAGTGTGAGTGTGGGGTGAGTGGGGGGTGTGGGGAGTGTGGGGAGAGTATGGGGAGTGTGGGGTGAGTGGGGAGTGTGAGTGTGGGGTGAGTGGGGAGTGTGGGGAGTGTGGGGTGAGTGGGGAGTGTGGGGAGTGTGGGGAGAGTGTGGGGTGAGTGGGGTGAGTGGGGAGTGTGGGGTGAGTGGGGAGTGTGGTGAGTGTGGTGTGAGTGTGGTGAGTGTGGGGTGAGTGTGGGGAGTGTGGGGTGAGTGTGGGGAGAGTGTGGGAAGTGTGGAGAGTGTGGGGAGTGTGGTGAGTGTGGGGTGAGTGGGGAGTGTGGGGTGAGTGGGGAGTGTGAGTGTGGGGTGAGTGGGGAGTGTGGGGAGTGTGGTGAGTGTGGTGTGAGTGTGGGGAGTGTGTGGGAAGTGTGGAGAGTGTGGGGAGTGTGGTGAGTGTGGGGTGAGTGGGGAGTGTGGGGTGAGTGGGGAGTGAGGGGAGTGTGGGGAGTGTGGGGAGAGTGTGGGGAGTGTGGTGAGTGTGGGGAGTGTGGTGAGTGTGGGGAGAGTGTGGGGAGTGTGGTGAGTGTGGTGAGTGTGGGGTGAGTGGGGAGTGTGGGGAGTGTGTGGAGAGTGTGGGGAGTGTGGGGTGAGTGGGGAGTGTGAGTGTGGGGTGAGTGGGGAGTGTGGGGAGTGTTGGGTGAGTGGGGAGAGTGGGGAGTGTAGGGTGAGTGGGGAGTGTGGGGAGTGTGGGGTGAGTGTGAGGAGAGTGTGGGGAGTGTGGGGAGTGTGGGGTGAGTGTGGGGAGAGTGTGGGGAGAATGTGGGGAGAGTGGGGAGTGTGGAGAGAGTGTGGGGTGAGTGGGGTAAGTGTGGGGAGTGTGGTGAGTGTGGTGTGAGTGTGGGGAGTGTGGTGAGTGTGGTGTGTGTGTCGGGAGTGTGGGGTGATTGGGGAGTGTGCGGTGAGTGGGGAGTGTGGGGAGTGTGGGGTGAGTGTGGGGAGAGTGTGGGGAGTGTGGGGTGAGTGTGGGGAGAGTGTGGGGAGAGTGTGGGGAGAGTGTGGGGAGTGTGGAGAGAGTGTGTGGTGAGTGGGGTGAGTGTGGTGAGTGTGGTGTGAGTGGGGAGTGTAGGGTGAGTGGGGAGTGTGAATGTGGGGTGAGTGGGGAGTGTGGGGAGTGTGGTGAGTGTGGTGTGAGTGTGGGGAGTGTGGGGTGAGTGGGGAGTGTGGGGAGTGTGGTGTGAGTGTGGGGAGTGTGCTGAGTGTGGTGTGAGTGTGGGGAGTGTGGGGTGAGTGGGGAGTGTGCGGTGAGTGGGGAGTGTGGTGAGTGCGGGGTGAGTGTGGGGAGTGTGGGGTGAGTGGGGAGTGGGGTGAGTGTGGGGTGAGTGTGGGGAGTGTGGGGTGAGTGTGGGGAGAATGTGGGAAGTGTGGAGAGTGTGGGGAGTGTGGTGAGTGTGGGGTGAGTGGGGAGTGTGGGGTGAGTGGGGAGTGTGAGTATGGGGTGAGTGGGGAGTGTGGGGAGTGTGGTGAGTGTGGTGTGAGTGTGGGGAGTGTGGGGTGAGTGGGGAGTGTGGTGAGTGTGGGGTGAGTTTGGGGTGAGTGTGGGGAGTGTGGTGAGTGGGGAGTGTGGGGTGAGTGGGGAGTGTGAGTGTGGGGTGAGTGGGGAGTGTGGGGAGTCTGGGGTGAGTGGGGAGTGTGGGGAGTGTGGGGTCAGTGGGGAGTGTGGGGAGTGTGGGGAGAGCGTGGGGAGTGTGGTGAGTGTGGGGTGAATGGGGAGTGTGGGGTGAGTGGGGAGTGTGGTGAGTGTGGGGTGAGTTTGGGGTGAGTGTGGTGAGTGTGGGGAGTGTGGTGAGTGTGGGGTGAGTGGGGAGTGTGGGGTGAGTAGGGAGTGTGAGTGTGGGGTGAGTGGGGAGTGTGGGGAGTCTGGGGTGAGTGGGGAGTGTGGGGAGTGTGGGGTGAGTGGGGAGTGTGGGAAGTGTGGGGTCAGTGGGGAGTGTGGGGAGTGTGGGGAGTGTGGGGAGAGTGTGGGGAGTGTGGGGAGTGTGGGGAGAGTGTGGGGAGTGTGGGGAGAGTGTGGGGAGTGTGGGGTGAGTGGGTAGAGTGTGGGGTGAGTGTGGGATGAGAGTGGGATGAGTGTGGGGAGTGTGGGGTGAGTGGGGTGTGTGGTGAGTGTGGGGTGAGTGTGGGGTGAGTGTGGGATGAGTGTGGGGTGAGTGTGTGGAGAGTGTGGGGTGAGTGGTGAGTCTGGTGAGTGTTGGAAGTGTGGGGAGTGTGGGGTGAGTGCGGGGAGTGTGGGGTGAGTGGGGAGTGTGGGGAGAGTGTGGGGAATGTGGGGTGAGTGGGGAGTGGGTGTGGGGTGAGTGTGGGGTCAGTGGGGTGAGTGTGGGGAGAGTGTGGGGAATGTGGGGTGAGTGGGGAGTGGGTGTGGGGTGAGTGTGGGGTCAGTGGGGTGAGTGTGGGGAGAGTGTGGGGAGTGTGGTGAGTGTGGGGAGTGTGGTGAGTGTTGGGTGAGTGGGGAGTGTGGGGAGAGTGTGGGGAATGTGGGGTGAGTGGGGAGTGTGAGTGTGGGGTGAGTGGGGAGTGTGGGGTGAGTGGGGAGTGTGGGGAGTGTGGGGTGAGTGGGGAGTGTGCTGAGTGTGGGGTGAGTGGGGAGTGTGGGGTGAGTGGGGAGTGTGAATGTGGGGTGAGCGGGGAGTGTGGGGAGTGTGTTGAGTGTGGTGTGAGTGTGGAGAGTGTGGTGAGTGTGGTGTGAGTGGGGAGTGTGGGGTGAGTGGGGAGTGTGAGTGTGGGGTGAGTGGGGAGTGTGGGGAGTGTGGGGAGTGTGGTGGGAGTGTGGGGAGTGTGCTGAGTGTGGTGTGAGTGAGGGGAGTGTGGGGTGAGTGGGGAGTGTGAGTATGGGGTGAGTGGGGAGTGTGGGGAGTGTGGTGAGTGTGGGGAGTGTGGGGTGAGTGGGGAGTGTGGTGAGTGTGGGGTGAGTTTGGGGTGAGTGTGGGGAGTGTGGGGAGTGTGGTGAGTGTGGGGTGAGTGGGGAGTGTGGGGTGAGTAGGGAGTGTGAGTGTGGGGTGAGTGGGGAGTGTGGGGAGTCTGGGGTGAGTGGGGAGTGTGGGGAGTGTGGGGTGAGTGGGGAGTGTGAGTGTGGGGTGAGTGGGGAGTGTGGGGAGTCTGGGGTGAGTGGGGAGTGTGGGGAGTGTGGGGTCAGTGGGGAGTGTGGGGAGTGTGGGGAGAGCGTGGGGAGTGTGGTGAGTGTGGGGTGAATGGGGAGTGTGGGGTGAGTGGGGAGTGTGGTGAGTGTGGGGTGAGTTTGGGGTGAGTGTGGTGAGTGTGGGGAGTGTGGTGAGTGTGGGGTGAGTGGGGAGTGTGGGGTGAGTAGGGAGTGTGAGTGTGGGGTGAGTGGGGAGTGTGGGGAGTCTGGGGTGAGTGGGGAGTGTGGGGAGTGTGGGGTGAGTGGGGAGTGTGGGAAGTGTGGGGTCAGTGGGGAGTGTGGGGAGTGTGGGGAGTGTGGGGAGAGTGTGGGGAGTGTGGGGAGTGTGGGGAGAGTGTGGGGAGTGTGGGGAGAGTGTGGGGAGTGTGGGGTGAGTGGGTAGAGTGTGGGGTGAGTGTGGGATGAGAGTGGGATGAGTGTGGGGAGTGTGGGGTGAGTGGGGTGTGTGGTGAGTGTGGGGTGAGTGTGGGGTGAGTGTGGGATGAGTGTGGGGTGAGTGTGTGGAGAGTGTGGGGTGAGTGGTGAGTCTGGTGAGTGTTGGAAGTGTGGGGAGTGTGGGGTGAGTGCGGGGAGTGTGGGGTGAGTGGGGAGTGTGGGGAGAGTGTGGGGAATGTGGGGTGAGTGGGGAGTGGGTGTGGGGTGAGTGTGGGGTCAGTGGGGTGAGTGTGGGGAGAGTGTGGGGAATGTGGGGTGAGTGGGGAGTGGGTGTGGGGTGAGTGTGGGGTCAGTGGGGTGAGTGTGGGGAGAGTGTGGGGAATGTGGGGTGAGTGGGGAGTGTGAGTGTGGGGTGAGTGGGGAGTGTGGGGTGAGTGGGGAGTGTGGGGAGTGTGGGGTGAGTGGGGAGTGTGCTGAGTGTGGGGTGAGTGGGGAGTGTGGGGTGAGTGGGGAGTGTGAATGTGGGGTGAGCGGGGAGTGTGGGGAGTGTGTTGAGTGTGGTGTGAGTGTGGAGAGTGTGGGAAGTGTGGAGAGTGTGGGGAGTGTGGTGAGTGTGGTGTGAGTGGGGAGTGTGGGGTGAGTGGGGAGCGTGAGTGTGGGGTGAGTGGGGAGTGTGGGGAGTGTGGTGTGAGTGTGGGGAGTGTGGGGAGTGTGGTGGGAGTGTGGGGAGTGTGCTGAGTGTGGTGTGAGTGTGGGGAGTGTGGGGTGAGTGGGGAGTGTGCGGTGAGTGGGGAGTGTGGTGAGTGTGGGGTGAGTGGGGAGTGGGGTGAGTGTGGGGTGAGTGTGGGGAGTGTGGGGTGAGTGTGGGGAGAGTGTGGGAGTGTGGTGAGTGTGGGGTGAGTGGGGAGTGTGGGGTGAGTGGGGAGTGTGAGTGTGGGGTGAGTGGGGAGTGTGGGGAGTGTGGTGAGTGTGGTGTGAGTGTGGGGAGTGTGGGGAGAGTGGGGAGTGTGATGAGTGTGGGGTGAGTTTGGGGTGAGTGTGGGGAGTGTGGGGTGAGTGGGGAGTGTGGGGTGAGTGGGGAGTGTGAGTGTGAGGTGAGTGGGGAGTGTGGGGAGTCTGGGGTGAGTGGGGAGTGTGGGGAGTGTGGGGTCAGTGGGGAGTGTGGGGAGAGTGTGGGGAGTGTGGTGAGTGTGGGGTGAATGGGGAGTGTGGGGTGAGTGGGGAGTGTGGTGAGTGTGGGGTGAGTTTGGGGTGAGTGTGGGGAGTGTGGGGAGTGTGGGGTGAGCGGGGAGTGTGGGGTGAGTGGGGAGTGTGAGTGTGGGGTGAGTGGGGAGTGTGGGGAATCTGGGGTGAGTGGGGAGTGTGGGGAGTGTGGGGTGAGTGGGGAGTGTGGGGAGTGTGGGGTCAGTGGGGAGTGTGGGGAGTGTGGGGAGAGTGTGGGGAGTGTGGGGAGAGTGTGGGGAGTGTGGTGAGTGTGGGGTGAGTGGGGAGTGTGGGGAGAGTGTGGGGAGTGTGGGGTGAGTGGGGAGTGTGGGGTGAGTGGGGAGTGTGGGGAGTGTGGGGTGAGTGGGGAGTGTGGGGTGAGTGTGAGGAGAGTTTGGGGAGTGTGGGGAGTGTGGGGAGTGTGGGGTGAGTGTGGGGAGAGGGTGGGGAGAGTGGGGAATGTGGAGAGAGTGTGGGGTGAGTGGGGTGAGTGTGGGGAGTGTGGGGAGTGTGGTGAGTGTGGTGTGAGTGTGGGGAGTGTGGGGTGATTGGGGAGTGTGCGGTGAGTGGGGAGTGTGGGGAGTGTGGGGAGAGTGTGGGGAGTGTGGGGTGAGTGTGGGGAGAGTGTGGGGAGTGTGGGGAGTGTGGAGAGAGTGTGGGGTGAGTGTGGTGAGTGTGGGGAGTGTGGTGAGTGTTGGGTGAGTGTGGGGAGTGTGGTGAGTGTGGTGTGAGTGTGGGGAGTGTGGTGAGTGTGGGGAGAGTGGGGGGGGTATGGGGAGTGTGGGGAGAGTGTGGTGAGTGTGGGGTGAGTGGGGAGTGTGAGTGTGGGGTGAGTGGGGAGTTTGGGGAGTGTGGGGTGAGTGAGGAGTGTGGGGAGTGTGGGGTGAGTGGGGTGTGTGGTGAGTGTGGGGTGAGTGGGGGGTGTGGGGAGTGTGGGGAGAGTATGGGGAGTGTGGGGTGAGTGGGGAGTGTGGGGTGAGTGGGGAGTGAGGGGAGTGTGGGGAGTGTGGGGAGAGTGTGGGGAGTGTGGTGAGTGTGGGGAGTGTGGTGAGTGTGGGGAGAGTGTGGGGAGTGTGGTGAGTGTGGTGAGTGTGGGGTGAGTGGGGAGTGTGGGGAGTGTGTGGAGAGTGTGGGGAGTGTGGGGTGAGTGGGGAGTGTGAGTGTGGGGTGAGTGGGGAGTGTGGGGAGTGTTGGGTGAGTGGGGAGAGTGGGGAGTGTAGGGTGAGTGGGGAGTGTGGGGAGTGTGGGGTGAGTGTGAGGAGAGTGTGGGGAGTGTGGGGAGTGTGGGGTGAGTGTGGGGAGAGTGTGGGGAGAATGTGGGGAGAGTGGGGAGTGTGGAGAGAGTGTGGGGTGAGTGGGGTAAGTGTGGGGAGTGTGGTGAGTGTGGTGTGAGTGTGGGGAGTGTGGTGAGTGTGGTGTGTGTGTCGGGAGTGTGGGGTGATTGGGGAGTGTGCGGTGAGTGGGGAGTGTGGGGAGTGTGGGGTGAGTGTGGGGAGAGTGTGGGGAGTGTGGGGTGAGTGTGGGGAGAGTGTGGGGAGAGTGTGGGGAGAGTGTGGGGAGTGTGGAGAGAGTGTGTGGTGAGTGGGGTGAGTGTGGTGAGTGTGGTGTGAGTGGGGAGTGTAGGGTGAGTGGGGAGTGTGAATGTGGGGTGAGTGGGGAGTGTGGGGAGTGTGGTGAGTGTGGTGTGAGTGTGGGGAGTGTGGGGAGTGTGGTGTGAGTGTGGGGAGTGTGCTGAGTGTGGTGTGAGTGTGGGGAGTGTGGGGTGAGTGGGGAGTGTGCGGTGAGTGGGGAGTGTGGTGAGTGTGGGGTGAGTGTGGGGAGTGTGGGGTGAGTGGGGAGTGGGGTGAGTGTGGGGTGAGTGTGGGGAGTGTGGGGTGAGTGTGGGGAGAGTGTGGGAAGTGTGGAGAGTGTGTGGAGAGTGTGGGGAGTGTGGGGTGAGTGGGGAGTGTGAGTGTGGGGTGAGTGGGGAGTGTGGGGAGTGTCGGGTGAGTGGGGAGAGTGGGGAGTGTGGGGTGAGTGGGGAGTGTGGGGAGTGTGGGGAGAGTGTGAGGAGAGTGTGGGGAGTGTGGGGAGTGTGGGGAGTGTGGGGTGAGTGTGGGGAGAGTGTGGGGAGAGTGGGGAGTGTGGGGAGAGTGTGGGGTGAGTGGGGTGAGTGTGGGGAGTGTGGTGAGTGTGGTGTGAGTGTGGGGAGTGTGGGGAGTGTGGTGAGTGTGGTGTGAGTGTGGGGAGTGTGGGGAGTGTGGTGAGTGTGGTGTGAGTGTGGGGAGTGTGGGGTGATTGGGGAGTGTGCGGTGAGTGGAGAGTGTGGGGAGTGTGGTGAGTGTGGTGTGAGTGTGGGGAGTGTGGGGTGATTGGGGAGTGTGCGGTGAGTGGAGAGTGTGGGGAGTGTGGGTGAGTGTGGGGCGAGTGTGGGGAGTGTGGGGAGTGTGGGGAGTGTGAGTGTGGGGTGAGTGGGGAGTGTGGGGAGTGTGGGGTGAGTGGGGAGTGTGGGGAGTGTCGGGTGAGTGGGGAGTGTGATGACTGTGGGGTGAGTGGGGGGTGTGGGGAGTGTGGGGAGAGTGTGGGGAGTGTGGGGTGAGTGGGGAGTGTGAGTGTGGGGTGAGTGGGGAGTGTGGGGAGTGTGGGGTGAGTGGGGAGTGTGGGGAGTGTGGGGTGAGTGGGGAGTGTGATGAGTGTGGGGTGAGTGGGGGGTGTGGGGAGAGTATGGGGAGTGTGGGGTGAGTGGGGAGTGTGGGGTGAGTGGGGAGTGTGGTGAGTGTGGGGAGTGTGGGGAGAGTGTGGGAAGTGTGGTGAGTGTGGGGAGTGTGGTGAGTGTGGGGAGAGTGTGGGGAGTGTGGTGAGTGTGGTGAGTGTGGGGTGAGTGGGGAGTGTGGGGAGTGTGTGGAGAGTGTGGTGAGTGTGGTGAGTGTGGGGTGAGTGGGGAGTGTGAGTGTGGGGTGAGTGGGGAGTGTGGGGAGTGTCGGGTGAGTGGGGAGAGTGGGGAGTGTGGGGTGAGTGGGGAGTGTGGGGTGAGTGTGAGGAGAGTGTGGGGAGTGTGGGGAGTGTGGGGTGAGTGTGGGGAGAGTGTGGGGAGAGTGGGGAGTGTGGAGAGAGTGTGGGGTGAGTGGGGTGAGTGTGGGGTGAGTGGGGAGTGTGGGGTGAGTGGGGAGTGTGGGGAGTGTGTGGGGAATGTGGGGTGAGTGGGGAGTGTGAGTGTGGGGTGAGTGGGGAGTGTGGGGTGAGTGGGGAGTGTGGGGAGTGTGGGGTGAGTGGGGAGTGTGCTGAGTGTGGGGTGAGTGGGGAGTGTGGGGTGAGTGGGGAGTGTGAATGTGGGGTGAGCGGGGAGTGTGGGGAGTGTGTTGAGTGTGGTGTGAGTGTGGAGAGTGTGGGGTGAGTGGGGAGTGTGAGTGTGGGGTGAGTGGGGAGTGTGGGGAGTGTGGTGAGTGTGGTGTGAGTGTGGGGAGTGTGGGGAGTGTGGTGTGAGTGTGGGGAGTGTGCTGAGTGTGGTGTGAGTGTGGGGAGTGTGGGGTGAGTGGGGAGTGTGCGGTGAGTGGGGAGTGTGGTGAGTGTGGGGTGAGTGTGGGGAGTGTGGGGTGAGTGTGGGGAGAGTGTGGGAAGTGTGGAGAGTGTGGGGAGTGTGGTGAGTGTGGGGTGAGTGGGGAGTGGGGTGAGTGTGGGGTGAGTGTGGGGAGTGTGGGGTGAGTGTGGGGAGAGTGTGGGAAGTGTGGAGAGTGTGGGGAGTGTGGTGAGTGTGGGGTGAGTGGGGAGTGTGGGGTGAGTGGGGAGTGTGAGTGTGGGGTGAGTGGGGAGTGTGGGGAGTGTGGTGAGTGTGGTGTGAGTGTGGGGAGTGTGGGGTGAGTGGGGAGTGTGGTGAGTGTGGGGTGAGTTTGGGGTGAGTGTGGGGAGTGTGGGGTGAGTGGGGAGTGTGGGGTGAGTGGGGAGTGTGAGTGTGAGGTGAGTGGGGAGTGTGGGGAGTCTGGGGTGAGTGGGGAGTGTGGGGAGTGTGGGGTCAGTGGGGAGTGTGGGGAGAGTGTGGGGAGTGTGGTGAGTGTGGGGTGAATGGGGAGTGTGGGGTGAGTGGGGAGTGTGGTGAGTGTGGGGTGAGTTTGGGGTGAGTGTGGGGAGTGTGGGGAGTGTGGGGTGAGCGGGGAGTGTGGGGTGAGTGTGGAGTGTGAGTGTGGGGTGAGTGGGGAGTGTGGGGAATCTGGGGTGAGTGGGGAGTGTGGGGAGTGTGGGGTGAGTGGGGAGTGTGGGGAGTGTGGGGTCAGTGGGGAGTGTGGGGAGTGTGGGGAGAGTGTGGGGAGTGTGGGGAGTGTGGGGAGAGTGTGGGGAGTGTGGTGAGTGTGGGGTGAGTGGGGAGTGTGGGGAGAGTGTGGGGAGTGTGGGGTGAGTGGGGAGTGTGGGGTGAGTGGGGAGTGTGGGGAGTGTGGGGAGTGTATGGAGAGTGTGGGGAGTGTGGGGTGAGTGGGGAGTGTGAGTGTGGGGTGAGTGGGGAGTGTGGGGAGTGTGGGGTGAGTGGGGAGTGTGGGGTGAGTGTGAGGAGAGTTTGGGGAGTGTGGGGAGTGTGGGGAGTGTGGGGTGAGTGTGGGGAGAGGGTGGGGAGAGTGGGGAATGTGGAGAGAGTGTGGGGTGAGTGGGGTGAGTGTGGGGAGTGTGGTGAGTGTGGTGTGAGTGTGGGAAGTGTGGGGAGTGTGGTGAGTGTGGTGTGAGTGTGGGGAGTGTGGGGTGATTGGGGAGTGTGCGGTGAGTGGGGAGTGTGGGGAGTGTGGGGAGAGTGTGGGGAGTGTGGGGTGAGTGTGGGGAGAGTGTGGGGAGTGTGGGGAGTGTGGAGAGAGTGTGGGGTGAGTGTGGTGAGTGTGGTGAGTGTTGGGTGAGTGTGGGGAGTGTGGTGAGTGTGGTGTGAGTGTGGGGAGTGTGGTGAGTGTGGGGAGAGTGGGGGGGTATGGGGAGTGTGGGGAGAGTGTGGTGAGTGTGGGGTGAGTGGGGAGTGTGAGTGTGGGGTGAGTGGGGAGTGTGGGGAGTGTGGGGTGAGTGGGGAGTGTGGGGAGTGTGGGGTGAGTGGGGTGTGTGGTGAGTGTGGGGTGAGTGGGGGGTGTGGGGAGTGTGGGGAGAGTATGGGGAGTGTGGGGTGAGTGGGGAGTGTGGGGTGAGTGGGGAGTGAGGGGTGAGTGGGGAGTGAGTGGAGTGTGGGGAGTGTGGGGAGAGTGTGGGGAGTGTGGTGAGTGTGGGGAGTGTGGTGAGTGTGGGGAGAGTGTGGGGAGTGTGGTGAGTGTGGTGAGTGTGGGGTGAGTGGGGAGTGTGGGGAGTGTGTGGAGAGTGTGGGGAGTGTGGGGTGAGTGGGGAGTGTGAGTGTGGGGTGAGTGGGGAGTGTGGGGAGTGTTGGGTGAGTGGGGAGAGTGGGGAGTGTAGGGTGAGTGGGGAGTGTGGGGAGTGTGGGGTGAGTGTGAGGAGAGTGTGGGGAGTGTGGGGAGTGTGGGGTGAGTGTGGGGAGAGTGTGGGGAGAGTGTGGGGAGAGTGGGGAGTGTGGAGAGAGTGTGGGGTGAGTGGGGTGAGTGTGGGGAGTGTGGTGAGTGTGGTGTGAGTGTGGGGAGTGTGGTGAGTGTGGTGTGTGTGTCGGGAGTGTGGGGTGATTGGGGAGTGTGCGGTGAGTGGGGAGTGTGGGGAGTGTGGGGTGAGTGTGGGGAGAGTGTGGGGAGTGTGGGGTGAGTGTGGGGAGAGTGTGGGGAGAGTGTGGGGAGAGTGTGGGGAGTGTGGAGAGAGTGTGTGGTGAGTGGGGAGTGTAGGGTGAGTGGGGAGTGTGAATGTGGGGTGAGTGGGGAGTGTGGGGAGTGTGGTGAGTGTGGTGTGAGTGTGGGGAGTGTGGGGAGTGTGGTGTGAGTGTGGGGAGTGTGCTGAGTGTGGTGTGAGTGTGGGGAGTGTGGGGTGAGTGGGGAGTGTGCGGTGAGTGGGGAGTGTGGTGAGTGTGGGGTGAGTGTGGGGAGTGTGGGGTGAGTAGGGAGTGGGGTGAGTGTGGGGTGAGTGGGGAGTGTGCGGTGAGTGGGGAGTGTGGTGAGTGTGGGGTGAGTGTGGGGAGTGTGGGGTGAGTAGGGAGTGGGGTGAGTGTGGGGTGAGTGTGGGGAGTGTGGGGTGAGTAGGGAGTGGGGTGAGTGTGGGGTGAGTGGGGAGTGTGGGGTGAGTGGGGAGTGTGGGGAGTGTGGGGTGAGTGGGGAGTGTGGGGAGTGTGGTGTGAGTGGGGAGTGTGGGGAGTGTGGTGTGAGTGTGGGGAGTGTGGGGTGAGTAGGGAGTGGGGTGAGTGTGGGGTGAGTGGGGAGTGTGGGGTGAGTGGGGAGTGTGGGGAGTGTGGGGTGAGTGGGGAGTGTGGGGAGTGTGGTGTGAGTGTGGTGAGTGTGGGGTGAGTGGGGAGTGTGCGGTGAGTGGGGAGTGTGGTGAGTGTGGGGTGAGTGTGGGGAGTGTGGGGTGAGTAGGGAGTGGGGTGAGTGTGGGGTGAGTGGGGAGTGTGGGGTGAGTGGGGAGTGTGGGGAGTGTGGGGTGAGTGGGGAGTGTGGGGAGTGTGGTGTGAGTGTGGGGAGTGTGGGGAGTGTGGGGAGTGTGGTGAGTGTGGTGTGAGTGTGGGGAGTGTGGGGTGATTGGGGAGTGTGCGGTGAGTGGGGAGTGTGGGGAGTGTGGGGTGAGTGTGGGGAGAGTGTGGGGAGTGTGGGGTGAGTGTGGGGAGAGTGTGGGGAGTGTGGGGAGTGTGGAGAGAGTGAGGGGTGAGTGGGGTGAGTGTGGGGAGTGTGGTGAGTGTGGTGTGAGTGTGGAGAGTGTGGTGTGAGTGGGGAGTGTGGGGTGAGTGGGGAGTGTGAGTGTGGGGTGAGTGGGGAGTGTGGGGAGTGTGATGAGTGTGGTGTGAGTGGGGGGGTGTGGGGAGTGTGGGGAGAGTATGGGGAGTGTGGGGTGAGTGGGGAGTGTGGGGTAAGTGGGGAGTGTGGGGAGTGTGGTGAGTGTGGGGTGAGTGGGGAGTGTGGGGTGAGTGGGGAGTGTGAGTGTGGGGTGAGTGGGGAGTGTGGGGAGTCTGGGGTGAGTGGGGAGTGTGGGGAGTGTGGGGTGAGTGTGGTGAGTGTGGGGAGTGTGGTGAGTGTTGGGTGAGTGTGGGGAGTGTGGTGAGTGTGGTGTGAGTGTGGGGAGTGTGGTGAGTGTGGGGAGAGTGGGGGGGTATGGGGAGTGTGGGGAGAGTGTGGTGAGTGTGGGGTGAGTGGGGAGTGTGAGTGTGGGGTGAGTGGGGAGTGTGGGGAGTGTGGGGTGAGTGGGGAGTGTGGGGAGTGTGGGGTGAGTGGGGTGTGTGGTGAGTGTGGGGTGAGTGGGGGGTGTGGGGAGTGTGGGGAGAGTATGGGGAGTGTGGGGTGAGTGGGGAGTGTGGGGTGAGTGGGGAGTGAGGGGAGTGTGGGGAGTGTGGGGAGAGTGTGGGGAGTGTGGTGAGTGTGGGGAGTGTGGTGAGTGTGGGGAGAGTGTGGGGAGTGTGGTGAGTGTGGTGAGTGTGGGGTGAGTGGGGAGTGTGGGGAGTGTGTGGAGAGTGTGGGGAGTGTGGGGTGAGTGGGGAGTGTGAGTGTGGGGTGAGTGGGGAGTGTGGGGAGTGTTGGGTGAGTGGGGAGAGTGGGGAGTGTAGGGTGAGTGGGGAGTGTGGGGAGTGTGGGGTGAGTGTGAGGAGAGTGTGGGGAGTGTGGGGAGTGTGGGGTGAGTGTGGGGAGAGTGTGGGGAGAGTGTGGGGAGAGTGGGGAGTGTGGAGAGAGTGTGGGGTGAGTGGGGTGAGTGTGGGGAGTGTGGTGAGTGTGGTGTGAGTGTGGGGAGTGTGGGGAGTGTGGTGAGTGTGGTGTGAGTGTGGGGAGTGTGGGGTGATTGGGGAGTGTGCGGTGAGTGGGGAGTGTGGGGAGTGTGGGGTGAGTGTGGGGAGTGTGGTGAGTGTGGTGTGAGTGTGGGGAGTGTGGGGAGTGTGGTGAGTGTGGTGTGAGTGTGGGGAGTGTGGGGTGATTGGGGAGTGTGCGGTGAGTGGGGAGTGTGGGGAGTGTGGGGGAGTGTGGGGAGAGTGTGGGGAGTGTGGGGAGTGTGGAGAGAGTGTGGGGTGAGTTGGGTGAGTGTGGGGAGTGTGGTGAGTGTGGTGTGAGTGTGGAGAGTGTGGTGAGTGTGGTGTGAGTGTGGGGAGTGTGGGGAGTGTGGTGAGTGTGGTGTGAGTGTGGGGAGTGTGGGGTGATTGGGGAGTGTGCGGTGAGTGGGGAGTGTGGGGAGTGTGGGGTGAGTGTGGGGAGAGTGTGGGGAGTGTGGGGTGAGTGTGGGGAGAGTGTGGGGAGTGTGGGGAGTGTGGAGAGAGTGAGGGGTGAGTGGGGTGAGTGTGGGGAGTGTGGTGAGTGTGGTGTGAGTGTGGAGAGTGTGGTGAGTGTGGTGTGAGTGGGGAGTGTGGGGTGAGTGGGGAGTGTGAGTGTGGGGTGAGTGGGGAGTGTGGGGAGTGTGATGAGTGTGGTGTGAGTGGGGGGGTGTGGGGAGTGTGGGGAGAGTATGGGGAGTGTGGGGTGAGTGGGGAGTGTGGGGTAAGTGGGGAGTGTGGGGAGTGTGGTGAGTGTGGGGTGAGTGGGGAGTGTGGGGTGAGTGGGGAGTGTGAGTGTGGGGTGAGTGGGGAGTGTGGGGAGTCTGGGGTGAGTGGGGAGTGTGGGGAGTGTGGGGTGAGTGTGGTGAGTGTGGGGAGTGTGGTGAGTGTTGGGTGAGTGTGGGGAGTGTGGTGAGTGTGGTGTGAGTGTGGGGAGTGTGGTGAGTGTGGGGAGAGTGGGGGGGTATGGGGAGTGTGGGGAGAGTGTGGTGAGTGTGGGGTGAGTGGGGAGTGTGAGTGTGGGGTGAGTGGGGAGTGTGGGGAGTGTGGGGTGAGTGGGGAGTGTGGGGAGTGTGGGGTGAGTGGGGTGTGTGGTGAGTGTGGGGTGAGTGGGGGGTGTGGGGAGTGTGGGGAGAGTATGGGGAGTGTGGGGTGAGTGGGGAGTGTGGGGTGAGTGGGGAGTGAGGGGAGTGTGGGGAGTGTGGGGAGAGTGTGGGGAGTGTGGTGAGTGTGGGGAGTGTGGTGAGTGTGGGGAGAGTGTGGGGAGTGTGGTGAGTGTGGTGAGTGTGGGGTGAGTGGGGAGTGTGGGGAGTGTGTGGAGAGTGTGGGGAGTGTGGGGTGAGTGGGGAGTGTGAGTGTGGGGTGAGTGGGGAGTGTGGGGAGTGTTGGGTGAGTGGGGAGAGTGGGGAGTGTAGGGTGAGTGGGGAGTGTGGGGAGTGTGGGGTGAGTGTGAGGAGAGTGTGGGGAGTGTGGGGAGTGTGGGGTGAGTGTGGGGAGAGTGTGGGGAGAGTGTGGGGAGAGTGGGGAGTGTGGAGAGAGTGTGGGGTGAGTGGGGTGAGTGTGGGGAGTGTGGTGAGTGTGGTGTGAGTGTGGGGAGTGTGGTGAGTGTGGTGTGTGTGTCGGGAGTGTGGGGTGATTGGGGAGTGTGCGGTGAGTGGGGAGTGTGGGGAGTGTGGGGTGAGTGTGGGGAGAGTGTGGGGAGTGTGGGGTGAGTGTGGGGAGAGTGTGGGGAGAGTGTGGGGAGAGTGTGGGGAGTGTGGAGAGAGTGTGGGGAGTGTGGTGAGTGTGGTGAGTGTGGGGTGAGTGGGGAGTGTGGGGAGTGTGTGGAGAGTGTGGTGAGTGTGGTGAGTGTGGGGTGAGTGGGGAGTGTGAGTGTGGGGTGAGTGGGGAGTGTGGGGAGTGTCGGGTGAGTGGGGAAAGTGGGGAGTGTGGGGTGAGTGGGGAGTGTGGGGTGAGTGTGAGGAGAGTGTGGGGAGTGTGGGGAGTGTGGGGTGAGTGTGGGGAGAGTGTGGGGAGAGTGGGGAGTGTGGAGAGAGTGTGGGGTGAGTGGGGTGAGTGTGGGGAGTGTGGTGAGTGTGGTGTGAGTGTGGGGAGTGTGGGGAGTGTGGTGAGTGTGGTGTGAGTGTGGGGAGTGTGGGGTGATTGGGGAGTGTGCGGTGAGTGGGGAGTGTGGGGAGTGTGGGGAGAGTGTGGGGAGAGTGTGGGGAGTGTGGGGTGAGTGTGGGGAGAGTGTGGGGAGTGTGGGGAGTGTGGAGAGAGTGTGGGGTGAGTGGGGTGAGTGTGGGGTGATTGGGGAGTGTGCGGTGAGTGGGGAGTGTGGGGAGTGTGGGGTGAGTGTGGGGAGAGTGTGGGGAGTGTGGGGTGAGTGTGGGGAGAGTGTGGGGAGTGTGGGGAGTGTGGAGAGAGTGTGGGGTGAGTGGGGTGAGTGTGGGGAGTGTGGTGAGTGTGGTGTGAGTGTGGAGAGTGTGGTGAGTGTGGGGTGAGTGGGGAGTGTGGGGTGAGTGGGGAGTGTGAGTGTGGGGTGAGTGGGGAGTGTGGGGAGTGTGATGAGTGTGGTGTGAGTGGGGGGGGTGTGGGGAGTGTGGGGAGAGTATGGGGAGTGTGGGGTGAGTGGGGAGTGTGGGGTAAGTGGGGAGTGTGGGGAGAGTGTGGGGAGTGTGGTGAGTGTGGGGAGTGTGGTGAGTGTGGGGAGAGTGTGGGGTGAGTGGGGTGAGTGGGGAGTGTGGGGTGAGTGGGGAGTGTGGTGAGTGTGGGGTGAGTGTGGTGTGAGTGTGGTTTGAGTGTGGGGAGTATGCTGAGTGTGGTGTGAGTTTGGGGAGTGTGGGGTGAGTGGGGAGTGTGCGGTGACTGGGGAGTGTGGTGAGTGTGGGGTGAGTGTGGGGAGTGTGGGGTGAGTGGGGAGTGGGGTGAGTGTGGGGTGAGTGTGGGGAGAGTGTGGGAAGTGTGGGGAGTGTGGGGAGTGTGGTGAGTGTGGGGTGAGTGGGGTGAGTGGGGAGTGTGGGGTGAGTGGGTAGTGTGGTGAGTGTGGGGTGAGTTTGGGGTGAGTGTGGGGAGTGTGGTGAGTGTGTGTGATAGTGAGTGAGTGTGTTAATTAGTGAGTGTGTTAATGGGTGAGTGTGGTAGTGAGTGAGTGTGTTTATTGAGTGAGTGTGTTAATGGGTGAGTGTGGTAGTGGGTGAGTGTGGTAATGAGTGAGTGTGGTAATGAGTGTGTGTGGTAGTGAGTGAGCAAATGAGTGAGTGTGTTAATGAATGAGTGTGGCAGTGAGTGAGGGTGGTAGTGAGTGAGCTAATGAGTGTGTTAATGAATGAGTGTGACCGTGAGTGAGGGTGGTAGTGAGTGAGTGTGGTAATGAGTGAGTGCAGTAGGGAGTGAGTATGGTAATGAGTGAGTGTGGTAATGAATGAGTGTGATAGTGAGTGCGTTAATGAGTGACTGAGTGTGGAAATGAGTGTGTGTGGAAGTGAGTGTGTGTGGTAGTGAGTGAGTGTGGTAGTGAGTGTGTGTGGTAGTGAGTGAGTGTGGTAGTGAGTGAGTGTGGTAATGAGAGTGTGTTAATGAGTGAGAGTGAGTGAGTGTGTGTGTGAGTGAATGAGTGAGTGAGTGAGTGAGTGTAGGTGGTAGTGAGTGAGTGTGGTAGGGAATGAGAGTGGTAATGAGTGTGTGTGATAGTGAGTGTGTGAGTGAGAGGGTGTGTGAATGAGTGTGTGTGGTAGTGAGTGTGTTAGTGTGTGAGTGAGTTAGTGAGTGTGTGTCAGTGTGTGAGTGTGTGTGTGTGAGTGAGTAATTGATTGAGTGTGTGTGAGTGAGTGAGTGAGTGTGTGTGTCAGTGAGTGAGTGTGTGAGTGAGTGTGTGAGTGAGTAATTGTGTGAGTGAGTGTGTGATTGAGTGAGTGAGTGAGTGTGTGAGTGAGTGTGTGTGTGTGAGTGAGTGTGTGTGAGTAATTGTGTGAGTGAGTGTGTGAATGAGTGTGTGTGAGTGAGTGTGTGTGAGTGAGTGAGTAATTGTGTGAGTGAGTGTGTGAGTGAGTGTGTGTGAGTGTTTGAGTTTGAGTATGTGTGTGTGAGTGAGTGTGTGTGAGTGTGTGTGATTGTGTGTGAGTGAGCGTGTGAGTGTGTGAGTGAGTGTGTGTGTGTGTGAGTGAGTATGTGTGTGTGAGTGAGTGAGTGTATGTGTGTGTGTGTGTGAGAGTGAGTGTGTGTGTGAGTGAGTGTGTGTGAGTGTGTGTGTAAGTGAATGAGTGAGTGTGTGAGTAGGTGAGTGTGTGAGTGCGTGTATAAGTGTGTGAGTGAGTGTGTGAGTGTGAGTGAGTGTGTGTGTGAGTGAGTTTGTGAGGGAGTGAGTGAGTGTGAGTGAGTGTGTGAGTGTGTGTGTGTGAGTGAGTGTGTGTGAGTGAGTGTGTGAGTGAGTGTATGAGTGAGTGTGTGTGAGTGTTAGTGTGAGTGAGTGTGTGAGTGTGTGAGTGATTGAGTGAGGATGTGAATGAGTGAGTGTGTGAGTGAGTGTGTGAGTGTGTGGTGAGTGTGTGTGAGTGAGTAAATGAGTGAGTGTGTGAGTGAGTGTGTGAGTTAGTGTGTGAGTGAGTGTGTGTGTGCGTGAGTGAGTGTGTGAGTGTGAGTGTGAGTTGAGTGTGTGTGTGTGAGTGAATGAGTGTGAGTGTGTGTGAGAGTGAGTGAGTGTGTGTGAGGGTGAGTGTGTGAGTGAGTGTGTTAATGAGTGAGTGTGTTAATGGGTGAGTGTGGTAGTGGGTGAGTGTGGTAATGAGTGAGTGTGGTAATGAGTGTGTGTGGTAGTGAGTGAGCAAATGAGTGAGTGTGTTAATGAATGAGTGTGGCGGTGAGTGAGGGTGGTAGTGAGTGAGCTAATGAGTGAGTGTGTTAATGAATGAGTGTGACAGTGAGTGAGGGTGGTAGTGAGTGAGTGTGGTAATGAGTGAGTGCAGTAGGGAGTGAGTGTGGTAATGAGTGAGTGTGGTAATGAATGAGTGTGATAGTGAGTGCATTAATGAGTGACTGAGTGTGGAAATGAGTGTGTGTGGAAGTGAGTGTGTGTGGTAGTGAGTGAGTGTGGTAGTGAGTGTGTGTGGTAGTGAGTGAGTGTGGTAGTGAGTGAGTGTGGTAATGAGAGTGTGTTAATGAGTGAGAGTGAGTGAGTGTGTGTGTGAGTGAATGAGTGAGTGAGTGAGTGTAGGTGGTAGTGAGTGAGTGTGGTAAGGAGTGAGAGTGGTAATGAGTGTGTGTGATAGTGAGTGTGTGAGTGAGAGGGTGTGTGAATGAGTGTGTGTGGTAGTGAGTGTGTTAGTGTGTGAGTGAGTTAGTGAGTGTGTGTCAGTGTGTGAGTGTGTGTGAGTGAGTAATTGATTGAGTGTGTGTGAGTGAGTGTGTGTGTGAGTGAGTGAGTGTGTGAGTGAGTGTGTGAGTGAGTAATTGTGTGAGTGAGTGTGTGATTGAGTGAGTGAGTGAGTGTGAGTGAGTGTGTGTGAGTGAGTGTGTGAGTGAGTAATTGTGTGAGTGAGTGTGTGAATGAGTGTGTGTGAGTGAGTGTGTGTGTGAGTGAGTGAGTAATTGTGTGAGTGAGTGTGTGAGTGAGTGTGTGTGAGTGTTTGAGTTTGAGTATGTGTGTGTGAGTGAGTGTGTGTGAGTGAGTGTGTGATTGTGTGTGAGTGAGTGAGTGAGTGAGTGTGTGAGTTTGTGAGTGAGTATGTGTGTGTGAGGTAGTGAGTGTATGTGTGTGTGTGTGTGAGAGTGAGTGTGTGTGTGAGTGAGTGTGTGTGAGTATGTGTGTGAGTGAATGAGTGAGTGTGTGAGTAGGTGAGTGTGTGAGTGCATGTATGAGTGTGTGAGTGAGTGTGTGTGTGAGTGAGTTTGTGAGGGAGTGTGTGAGTGAGTGAGTGTGAGTGAGTGTGTGAGTGAGTGTGTGTGAGTGAGTGTGTGTGAGTGTTAGTGTGAGTGAGTGTATGAGTGAGTGTGTGTGAGTGTTAGTGTGAGTGAGTGTGTGAGTGTGTGTGAGTGAGTGAGTGAGGATGTGAATGAGTGATTGTGTGAGTGAGTGTGTGAGTGTGTGTGTGAGTATGTGTGTGAGTGAATGAGTGAGTGTGTGAGTATGTGAGTGTGTGAGTGCATGTATGAGTGTGTGAGTGAGTGTGTGTGTGAGTGAGTTTGTGAGGGAGTGTGTGAGTGAGTGAGTGTGAGTGAGTGTGTGAGTGAGTGTATGTGAGTGAGTGTGTGTGAGTGTTAGTGTGAGTGAGTGTATGAGTGAGTGTGTGTGAGTGTTAGTGTGAGTGAGTGTGTGAGTGTGTGTGAGTGAGTGAGTGAGGATGTGAATGAGTGATTGTGTGAGTGAGTGTGTGTGTGAGTGTGTGGTGAGTGTGTGTGAGTGAGTAAATGAGTGAGTGTGTGAGTGAGTGTGTGAGTTAGTGTGTGAGTGAGTGTGTGTGTGCGTGAGTGAGTGTGTGAGTGTGAGTGTGAGTTGAGTGTGTGTGTGTGAGTGAATGAGTGTGAGTGTGTGTGAGAGTGAGTGAGTGTGTGTGAGGGTGAGTGTGTGAGTGAGTGTGTTAATGAGTGAGTGTGTTAATGGGTGAGTGTGGTAGTGGGTGAGTGTGGTAATGAGTGAGTGTGGTAATGAGTGTGTGTGGTAGTGAGTGAGCAAATGAGTGAGTGTGTTAATGAATGAGTGTGGCGGTGAGTGAGGGTGGTAGTGAGTGAGCTAATGAGTGAGTGTGTTAATGAATGAGTGTGACAGTGAGTGAGGGTGGTAGTGAGTGAGTGTGGTAATGAGTGAGTGCAGTAGGGAGTGAGTGTGGTAATGAGTGAGTGTGGTAATGAATGAGTGTGATAGTGAGTGCATTAATGAGTGACTGAGTGTGGAAATGAGTGTGTGTGGAAGTGAGTGTGTGTGGTAGTGAGTGAGTGTGGTAGTGAGTGTGTGTGGTAGTGAGTGAGTGTGGTAGTGAGTGAGTGTGGTAATGAGAGTGTGTTAATGAGTGAGAGTGAGTGAGTGTGTGTGTGAGTGAATGAGTGAGTGAGTGAGTGTAGGTGGTAGTGAGTGAGTGTGGTAAGGAGTGAGAGTGGTAATGAGTGTGTGTGATAGTGAGTGTGTGAGTGAGAGGGTGTGTGAATGAGTGTGTGTGGTAGTGAGTGTGTTAGTGTGTGAGTGAGTTAGTGAGTGTGTGTCAGTGTGTGAGTGTGTGTGAGTGAGTAATTGATTGAGTGTGTGTGAGTGAGTGTGTGTGTGAGTGAGTGAGTGTGTGAGTGAGTGTGTGAGTGAGTAATTGTGTGAGTGAGTGTGTGATTGAGTGAGTGAGTGAGTGTGAGTGAGTGTGTGTGAGTGAGTGTGTGAGTGAGTAATTGTGTGAGTGAGTGTGTGAATGAGTGTGTGTGAGTGAGTGTGTGTGTGAGTGAGTGAGTAATTGTGTGAGTGAGTGTGTGAGTGAGTGTGTGTGAGTGTTTGAGTTTGAGTATGTGTGTGTGAGTGAGTGTGTGTGAGTGAGTGTGTGATTGTGTGTGAGTGAGTGAGTGAGTGAGTGTGTGAGTTTGTGAGTGAGTATGTGTGTGTGAGGTAGTGAGTGTATGTGTGTGTGTGTGTGAGAGTGAGTGTGTGTGTGAGTGAGTGTGTGTGAGTATGTGTGTGAGTGAATGAGTGAGTGTGTGAGTAGGTGAGTGTGTGAGTGCATGTATGAGTGTGTGAGTGAGTGTGTGTGTGAGTGAGTTTGTGAGGGAGTGTGTGAGTGAGTGAGTGTGAGTGAGTGTGTGAGTGAGTGTGTGTGAGTGAGTGTGTGTGAGTGTTAGTGTGAGTGAGTGTATGAGTGAGTGTGTGTGAGTGTTAGTGTGAGTGAGTGTGTGAGTGTGTGTGAGTGAGTGAGTGAGGATGTGAATGAGTGATTGTGTGAGTGAGTGTGTGAGTGTGTGTGTGAGTATGTGTGTGAGTGAATGAGTGAGTGTGTGAGTAGGTGAGTGTGTGAGTGCATGTATGAGTGTGTGAGTGAGTGTGTGTGTGAGTGAGTTTGTGAGGGAGTGTGTGAGTGAGTGAGTGTGAGTGAGTGTGTGAGTGAGTGTATGTGAGTGAGTGTGTGTGAGTGTTAGTGTGAGTGAGTGTATGAGTGAGTGTGTGTGAGTGTTAGTGTGAGTGAGTGTGTGAGTGTGTGTGAGTGAGTGAGTGAGGATGTGAATGAGTGATTGTGTGAGTGAGTGTGTGAGTGTGTGTGTGGTGAGTGTGTGTGAGTGAGTAAATGAGTGAGTGTGTGAGTGAGTGTGTGAGTTAGTGTGTGAGTGAGTGTGTGTGTGCGTGAGTGAGTGTGTGAGTGAGTGAGTGAGTGTGAGATGAGTGTGTGTGTGTGTGAGTGAGTGTGAGTGTGTGTGAGAGTGAGTGAGTGTGTGTGAGGGTGAGTGTGTGAGTGAGTGTGTGTGAGTGAGTGTGTGAGTGAGTGTGTATGTGAGTGTGTATGTGAGTGTGTGAATGAGTGTGTGAATGAGTGTGAGTGTGTGTGAGAGTGAGTGTGTGAGTGTTTGAGTGAATGTGTGTATGAGTGAGTTGAGTGAGTGTGTGTGTGAGGGACAGTGTGAGTAAGTGTGTGGGTGAGTGTGTGACTGAGTGAGTGTGTGTGAGTGAGTGTGTGATTGAGTGGGTGAGTGTGTGAGCGAGTGTGTGTGAGTGTGTGTGAGTGAGTGAATGTGTGTGAGTGAGTGTGAGAATGAGTGAGTGAGTGTGAGAGTGGGTGAGTGTGTGAGTGTGTGCGAGTGTGTGATTGAGTGAGTGAGTCTGTGAGCGAGTGTGTGAGTGTGAGTGTGTGTGAGTGTGTGTGAGTGAGTGTGTGATTGAATGAGTGAGTGTGAGCGAGTGTGTGTGTGTGAGTGAGAGTGAATGTGAGAGTGTGTGAGTGAGTGTGAGAATGAGTGAGCGAGTGTGAGAGTGGGTGAGTGAGCGTGTGAGTGTGTGTGAGTGAGTATGTGAATGAGTGTGAGTGAGTGAGTGTGTGAGTGAGTGTGTGAGTGAGTGTGTGAGTGAGTGTGTGTGAGCGAGTGTGTGAATGAGTATGTCTGTGTGAGTGAGTGGGGGAGTGAGTGTGTGAGTGAGTAAGTGAGTGTGTGTGAGTGAGTATGTGAGTGTGAGTGAGTGTGTGAATGGGTGTGTGAGTGAATGAGTGAGTGTGTGTGAGTGTGTGAGTGTGAGTGAGTGAGTGTGTGAGTGAGTGTGTGTGAGTGAGTGTGTGAATGAGTGTGAGTGAGTGAGTGTGTGTGAGTGAGTGAGTGTGTGAATGGGTGTGTGAGTGAATGAGTGAGTGTGTGAGTGTGTGCACACTCACTTACTCACACTCACTCACACACACACTCACAATCGCTCACACACACTCACACACTCACTCAGACTCACTCACTCACACACACTCACTCACACACTTATTCACACACTCATGCACACGCTCACTCACACACTCACTCACAAAACACACACTCACCCACTCACACACACTCACTCACACACTCACATGCACACTCACTTACTCACACTCACTCACACACTCACACACACACTCACTCACACAATCGCTCACACACACACACTCACTCAGACTCACTAACTCACACACACACTCACTCACACACTCACACACACTCACTGACACTCAGTCACTCACACACTCACACACTCACTCACTCACACACTCACACACTCACTCTCACTCACTCACTCGCTCCCTCACACACTCACTCATTTACTCACCCACTCACACACTCACTTACTCACACACCCACACACACACTCACACTCACACACACACTCACACACTCATTCACACACTCAATCACTCACACATTCTCATTCAATCACACACTCACTCACACTAACACTCATTCACACACTCACTCACACACTCATTCACTCACACACTCCCTCACAAACTCACTCACACACACCCACACACACCCTTATACACGCACTCACACACTCACCTACTCACACTCTCACTCATTCACTCACACTCACACACACACACACACTCACACTCTCACTCACACACTCACTTACACACTCACACGCTCACTCACACACAATCACACACTCACTAACACACACTCACTTACTCACTCACACACATAGTCACACACTCACTCACACACCCACTCACACAATTACTCACTCACACACTAACTCACACTCACACACTCATTCACACACTCACTCACACTCACTCACACAATTACTCACTCACACACTCACTCACACTCACACACTCACTCACGCACACTCACCCACACACTCACTCACTCACTCACACAATTACTCACTCACACGCACTGACTCACACACTCACACTCACTCACACACTCACTCACAATTACACACTCACACTCACTCACATACTCACACACTCACTCATTCACACTCACTCACGCACTCATTCATTTACTCACTCACACACACTCACACACTCCCTCACTCATTCACATCCTCACTCACTCACTCACACACACACTCACTCACTCACCCACTGACTCACTCATTCACACACTCACTCACTCACACACACACTCACTCACACACTCACTCACACTAACACTCACACTAACACTCACTCACACACTCACTCACACTCATACTCTCACTCACACATATTCACTCACTCACTAACACACACACACACTCACTCACTCACACACTCACTCACAAACTCACTCACACACTCACTCACACAATTACTCACTCACACACACACACTCACTCACACACTCACACACTCACCCACACACTCACTCACTCACACTCTCACCCCCCCCCAATTACTCACTCACACACTCACTCACACATTCACACACTCACACTCACTCACATACTCACACACTCACTCACACACTCACTCACACTCACTCACACACTCACTCACTCACACACTCACTCATTTACTCACTCACACACTCACTTACACACTCACACACACACTCACACACTCAGACCCTCATGCACGCACTCACAAACTCACCTACTCACACACTCACTCATTCACTCACACTTACACTCACTCACTCATACACACACTCACTCACACACTCACTCACACTAACACTCACTCACACACTCATACTCTCACTCACACATATTCACTCACTCACTAACACACTCACACACACTCACTCACTCACACACTCACTCACAAACTCACTCACACACTCACTCACACAATTACTCACTCACACACACTCACTCACACACTCACACACTCACTCACACACACACACCCACACACACACTCACTCACTAACACACTCACTCACACAATTACTCACTCACACACACTCACTCACACACACTCACTCACACACTCACTCACTCACACACTCACATAATTATTCACTCACACACTCACTCACACACTCACTCACACACTCACACACTCACCCACACACTCAATCACTCACTCACACACTCACTCACCCAATTACTCACTCACACACTCACTCAGACATTCACACACTGACTCACACACTCACTCACACACTCACTCACACAATTACACACTCAAACTCACTCACATACTCACACACTCACTCGCCCACTCACTCACACTCACTCACACACTCACTCACTCACACACTAACTCACACACTCACCCACTCACTCACACTCACTCACGCACTCACTCATTTACTCACTCACACACACACTCACACACTCACTCACTCATTCACATCCTCACTCACTCACCCACTCACACACTGACTCATTCATTCACACACTCGCTCACTCACACACACACTCACTCACACACTCACTCACACTAACACTCACTCACACACACTCACACTTACACTCACTCACTCACACACACACTCACTCACACACTCACTCACACTAACACTCACTCACACACTCATACTCTCACTCACACATATTCACTCACTCACTAACACACTCACACACACTCACTCACACACACTCACTCACAAACTCACTCACACACTCACTCACACAATTACTCACTCACACACACTCACTCACACACTCACTCACACACACACACCCACACACTCACTCACTAACACACTCACTCACACAATTACTCACTCACACACACTCACTCACACACACTCACTCACACACTCACTCACACACTCACTCACTCACACACTCACATAATTATTCACTCACACACTCACTCACACACTCACTCACACACTCACCCACACACTCAATCACTCACTCACACACTCACTCACCCAATTACTCACTCACACACTCACTCAGACATTCACACACTGACTCACACACTCACTCACACACTCACTCACACAATTACACACTCAAACTCACTCACATACTCACACACTCACTCGCCCACTCACTCACACTCACTCACACACTCACTCACTCACACACTAACTCACACACTCACTCACACACTCACTCACTCACACTCACTCACGCACTCACTCATTTACTCACTCACACACACACTCACACACTCACTCACTCATTCACATCCTCACTCACTCACCCACTCACACTGACTCATTCATTCACACACTCGCTCACTGACACACACACTCACTCACACACTCACTCACACTAACACTCACTCACACACTCACTCACACTAACACTCACACACTCATACTCTCACTCACACATATTCACTCACTCACTAACACACACACACTCACTCACTCACAAACTCACACACTCACTCACACAATTACTCACTCACACACACTCACTCACATACACACTCACTAACACACTCACACACTCACCCACACACTCACTCACTCACACACTCACTCACACAATTACTCACTCACACACACTCTCTCACACACTCACTCACACACTCACCCACACACTCACTCACACAATTACTCACTCACACACTCACTCACACAATTACTCACTCACACACTCTCTCACTCACCCACACACTCACTCACTCACACACTCACCTACACAATTACTCACTCACACACTCACTCATATTCACACACTCACTCACACACTCACTCACACAATTACACACTCACACTCACTCACATACTCACACACTCACTCACCCACTCACTCACACTCACTCACATACTCACTCGCACTCACTCACACACTCACTCACTCACACACTCACTCACACTCACTCACACACTCACTCGCACTCACTCACACACTCACTCACACACACTAACTCACACACTCACACAGTCACTTACTCTCACACTCACTCATTCACTCACACACACACTCACTCACTCACACACACACTCACTCACACACTCACTCACACTAACACTCACTCACACACTCACACACACTCACTCACACTCATACTCTCACTCACACATATTCACTCACTAACACTCACACAATTACTCACTCACACACACTCACTCACACACTCACTCACACACTCACACAATTACTCACTCACACACACTCACTCACACACTCACCCACACACACACACTCACTCACACACTCACTCACACTAACACTCACTCACACACTCACTCACTCACACACTCATACTCTCACTCACACATATTCACTCACTCACTAACACACACACACACTCACTCACACAATTACTCACTCACACACACTCACTCACACACTCACACACTCACACACTCACTCACACACCCACACACTCACTCACACAATTACTCACTCACACACACTCACTCACACACTCACCCACACACACTCACTCACTCACACACTTACTCACAATTATTCACTCACACACTCACTCACACACTCACACACTCACCCACACACTCACTCACTAACTCACACACTCACTCACCCAATTACTCACTCACACGCTCACTCACACACTCACTCACTCACACAATTACACACTCACACTCACTCACATACTCACACACTCACTCACCCACACACTCACACACACTCACTCACACACTCACTCGCACTCACTCACACACTAACTCACACTCACTCATTTACTCACTCACACACTCACTTACTCACTCACTCACTCATACACGCACACACACTCACCTACACACACACTTACTCATTCACTCACACTCACACACACTCACTCACTCATACACACACTCACTCACACATTCACTCACACATACACTCACTAACATTCACTCACACACACATACTCACTCACACACTCACTCACTCACACACTCACTTACACGCTCACTCACCCACTCTCACACTCACTCACTCATTCTCACACTCACTCACACACACTCACACACACACACTCACACTCACTCACACACACACACTCACTCACACACTTATTCACACACTCATGCACACCCTCACTCACACACTCACACTCACTCACCCACACACTCACATACTCACACACTCACTCACACACTCACTTACTCACACACTCACTCACACTCACTCACTCACACACTCGTGCACTCACCCACACACTCACTCACACTCACACACTCACTCACACACACTCACTCACTCACACACACATACACACACACTGACTCACACTCTGACTCACACAATTACTCACACACTCACTCACTCACACTCACAAACACACACCCATGCACGCACACACACACACTCAATCACTCACTCGCATACACACTCACACTCTCACTCACACACTCACACAGTCATATACTCTCTCACACACACATACACTCACTCACACACATACTCACTCACTCACACACTCACATACTCACTCACACACATTCACTCACACACTCACACACCCACTCACACACTCACTCACACACACACACTCACTCACACACTTGCTCACACACACACTCACTCGCTCACTCACACACTCACTCACCCACTCACTCACACAATTACTCACTCACACACTCACTCACACAATTACTCACTCACACACTCTCTCACTCACCCACACACTCACTCACTCACACACTCACCTACACAATTACTCACTCACACACTCACTCACATTCACACACTCACTCACACACTCACTCACACAATTACACACTCACACTCACTCACATACTCACACACTCACTCACCCACTCACTCACACTCACTCACATACTCACTCGCACTCACTCACACACTCACTCACTCACACACTCACTCACACTCACTCACACACTCACTCGCACTCACTCACACACTCACTCACACACACTAACTCACACACTCACACAGTCACTTACTCTCACACTCACTCATTCACTCACACACACACTCACTCACTCACACACACACTCACTCACACACTCACTCACACTAACACTCACTCACACACTCACACACACTCACTCACACTCATACTCTCACTCACACATATTCACTCACTAACACTCACACAATTACTCACTCACACACACTCACTCACACACTCACTCACACACTCACACAATTACTCACTCACACACACTCACTCACACACTCACCCACACACACACACTCACTCACACACTCACTCTCACTAACACTCACTCACACACTCACTCACTCACACACTCATACTCTCACTCACACATATTCACTCACTCACTAACACACACACACACTCACTCACACAATTACTCACTCACACACACTCACTCACACACTCACACACTCACACACTCACTCACACACCCACACACTCACTCACACAATTACTCACTCACACACACTCACTCACACACTCACTCACACACTCACCCACACACACTCACTCACTCACACACTTACTCACAATTATTCACTCACACACTCACTCACACACTCACACACTCACCCACACACTCACTCACTAACTCACACACTCACTCACCCAATTACTCACTCACACGCTCACTCACACACTCACTCACTCACACAATTACACACTCACACTCACTCACATACTCACACACTCACTCACCCACGCACTCACACACACTCACTCACACACTCACTCGCACTCACTCACACACTAACTCACACTCACTCATTTACTCACTCACACACTCACTTACTCACTCACTCACTCATACACGCACACACACTCACCTACACACACACTTACTCATTCACTCACACTCACACACACTCACTCACTCATACACACACTCACTCACACATTCACTCACACATACACTCACTAACATTCACTCACACACACATACTCACTCACACACTCACTCACTCACACACTCACTTACACGCTCACTCACCCACTCTCACACTCACTCACTCATTCTCACACTCACTCACACACACTCACACACACACACTCACACTCACTCACACACACACACTCACTCACACACTTATTCACACACTCATGCACACCCTCACTCACACACTCACACTCACTCACCCACACACTCACATACTCACACACTCACTCACACACTCACTCACACACTCACTCACACTCACTCACTCACACACTCGTGCACTCACCCACACACTCACTCACACTCACACACTCACTCACACACACTCACTCACTCACACACACATACACACACACTGACTCACACTCTGACTCACACAATTACTCACACACTCACTCACTCACACTCACAAACACACACCCATGCACGCACACACACACACTCAATCACTCACTCGCATACACACTCACACTCTCACTCACACACTCACACAGTCATATACTCTCTCACACACACATACACTCACTCACACACATACTCACTCACTCACACACTCACATACTCACTCACACACATTCACTCACACACTCACACACCCACTCACACACTCACTCACACACACACACTCACTCACACACTTGCTCACACACACACTCACTCGCTCACTCACACACTCACTCACCCACTCACTCACACACACTCATTCACACACTCGCTCACACACACACTCACACACACACTCACTCACACTCACACACACACACACTCACTCACACACTCACTCACCCACTCACTCACACAGACACACTCACTCACACACTCGCTCACACACACACTCACTCACTCACACACTCACTCACTCACACTCACACACACTCATTCACTCACATTCACACACTCACACACACAACTCATTCACACACACATACACACACACTGACTCACTCTCACACTCACTTACTCACACACACACACTCACTCACCCACTCACTCACTCACACAGACTCATTCACTCACACACTCCCTCACACACTCACTCGCACACCCTCATGCACGCACACCCACACACTCAATCACTCACTCACACTCAATCACTCACACTCTCACACACACTCACACAGTCACACACTCTCTCACACACACATACACTCACTCACACACACACTCACTCACACACTCACTCACACACTCACTCACTCACTCACACACTCACTCACCCACTCACTCACACAGACACACTCACTCACACACTCGCTCACACACACACTCACTCGTTCACTCACACACTCACTCACTCACACTCACACACACTCATTCACTCACATTCACACACTCACACACACACTCATTCACACACACATACACACACACTGACTCACTCTCACTCACACTCACATACACATACACACACACTCACTCACCCACTCACTCACTCACACAGACTCATTCACTCACACACTCCCTCACACACTCACTCGCACACACTCATGCACGCACACCCACACACTCAATCACTCACTCACACTCAATCACTCACACTCTCACACACACTCACACAGTCACACACTCTTTCACACACACATACACTCACTCACACACACACTCACTCACACACTCACATACTCACTCACTCACACACTCACTCATTCACACACTCACTCACCCACTCACTCACACAGACACACTCACTCACACTCGCTCACACACACACTCACTCGC
>NW_028270144.1:129880534-129883034 GCF_037043375.1 Chiloscyllium plagiosum | reverse complement strand
ACTCACTCACTCACACAGACTCATTCACTCACACACTCCCTCACACACTCACTCGCACACCCTCATGCACGCACACACACACACTCAATCACTCACTCACACTCAATCACTCACACTCTCACACACACTCACACAGTCACACACTCTCTCACACACACATACACTCACTCACACACACACTCACTCACACACTCACTCACACACTCACTCACTCACTCACACACTCACTCACCCACTCACTCACACAGACACACTTACTCACACACTCGCTCACACACACACTCACTCGTTCACTCACACACTCACTCACTCACACTCACACACACTCATTCACTCACATTCACACACTCACACACACACTCATTCACACACACATACACACACACTGACTCACTCTCACTCACACTCACATACACATACACACACACTCACTCACCCACTCACTCACTCACACAGACTCATTCACTCACACACTCCCTCACACACTCACTCGCACACACTCATGCACGCACACCCACACACTCAATCACTCACTCACACTCAATCACTCACACTCTCACACACACTCACACAGTCACACACTCTTTCACACACACATACACTCACTCACACACACACTCACTCACACACTCACATACTCACTCACTCACACACTCACTCATTCACACACTCACTCACCCACTCACTCACACAGACACACTCACTCACACTCGCTCACACACTCACTCACACAATCGCTCACACACACTCACACACTCACTCACACTCACACACACACTCATGCACGCACACACACTCAATCACTCACTCACACACACACTCACTCACTCACTCACACACACACTCAATCACTCACTCACACACACACTCACTCACTCACACACTCACACACTCATTCACACACTCACTCACACACTCACTCGCTCACATCTCACTCACTCAGTCACACACACACACTCACTCACAACCTCACTCACACACTCACTCACACTCACTCACACACTCACTCACACTCACTCACACACACATACACACACACTGACTCACACTCACTCATACACTCACTCACACACTCACTTAATCACATACTCACACACAAACTCACTCACTCACACAGACACTCTCACTCACACAGACACACTCACTCACACTCACTCACACACTCACTTAATCACATACTCACTCACACACACACTCACTCACAGACACACTCACTCACAGACACACTCACTCACATACTCGCACACTCACTCACACACACACACTCACGCACACACATGCTCACACTCACTCACACACTCTCACTCACACTCTCACTCACTCACACACTCACTCACAAAACACACACTCACCCACCCACACACACACTCACACGCACACTCACACGCACACTCACTCACACAATCGCTCACACACACTCACACACTCACTCAGACTCACTCACTCACTCACACACACTCACACACACACTCACTCACTCACACTCACCCACTCACACACTCACTCACACACTCACTGACACTCAGTCACTCACACACTCACTCACTCACTCACACACACACTCAATCACTCACACACACACACTCACTCACTCACACACACACTCACACACTCATTCACACACCCACTCACACACTCACTTACTCACACACCCACACTCACACACTCACTCATTCACATCCTCACTCACTCACTCACACACACTCAATCACTCACTCACTCACCCACTCACTCACTCATTCACACACTCAATCACTCACACACTCTCACTCAATCACACACTCACTCACACTCACTCACACTAACACTCACTCACACACCCACTCACACACTCACTCACACACTCACTCACAAACTCACTCACACACACACTCACTCACACACACTCACTCACACACTCATACACGCACTCACACACTCACCTACACACACACACTCACTCACTCACACACACACTCACTCATACACACACACACTCACACATACACTCACTCACACTCACTCACTCACTCATACTCACACACACACTCATGCACGCACACACACTCAATCACTCACTCACACACACACTCACTCACTCACTCACACACACACTCAATCACTCACTCACACACACACTCACTCACTCACACACTCACTCGCTCACATCTCACTCACTCAGTCACACACACACACTCACTCACAACCTCACTCACACACTCACTCACACTCACTCACACACTCACTCACACTCACTCACACACACATACACACACACTGACTCACACTCACTCATACACTCACTCACACACTCACTTAATCACATACTCACACACAAACTCACTCACTCACACAGACACTCTCACTCACACAGACACACTCACTCACACTCACTCACACACTCACTTAATCACATACTCACTCACACACACACTCACTCACAGACACACTCACTCACAGACTCGCACACTCACTCACACACACACACTCACGCACGCACATGCTCACACTCACACACACT